>NC_086449.1:661576338-661804518 GCF_028390025.1 Pseudophryne corroboree | reverse complement strand
AGAGGGGTGGAGATCCTGCGGCCCTCCAGCTGTTGTTGAACTACACATCCCAGCATGCCCTGTAACAGTTTTAGCATGGCCAAATAGCAAATCTGTAGCAGGGCATGCTGGTATGTGTAGTTCAACAACAGCTGGAGGGCTAAAGGTTCCCCACCCCTGGTTTAGAGACACATTTTCTGGAGCCAAGCAGCCAGGGCCCCAATTAAAATAGGTCATTTATGGGCATGTGTTTGCAATGAAGGACTGTGTCAGACTGCAAGGAAAGGTTCTCAGACATCAAACAATGGGGGTCATTCCGACCCGATCGCACGCTGCGTTTCTTCGCAGCCGTGCGATCGGGTCGGAACTGCACATGTGCGGCGGCCGCATTGCGCAGGCACGTCGTTGCCCGGCAACTGCCATCGCCAGGCAGCGACGCTGCTAGCGAAGAAAGCGGCCGCAGCGGTGACTGCAAGAAGATTGACAGGAGGAAGGCGGATCCGGGCAGCAACTCACCGTTTTCGGGGAGTGAGGAGTCCAATGCAGGCATGTCCAGGCGTTTGGAGGGCGGATGTCTGACGTGAATTCCGGGACCTGCATCGCTGGATCGATCGAACAGGGTAAGTAACTCTTACCCTGGTCTTCTTTTACAGGAAACTTTTTTTGCATAGCAGGGCTGCACAAGCAATCGCAGCCCTGCTATGCAGAAATACTCTCCCCTATAGGTGGCGACTAGTTGATCGCACGGGCAGCAAAAAGTTGCTGCGTGTGATCAACTCGGAATGACCCCCAATAGCTTAATGAGAAACTGTCCAAAAGATGAAAGACTGCTGCAACCACAGGTGGTTCTGATGCAATACACCACATATGAGGATTAGCTAATTCAGATGATACAATTGAAATTTAAAGATAAAGGATTATAAAGTATTATTTATTACAGTGACACTCAACAGTAAAATAATCAAATAAATGGTACTCTCATCATATACTGAAATAAGGGATGACAAGCTGCTGGACGTCCTCTAGAACAAATGAGAAGGGGGGGGGGGGTGAGAGGAATATGTTAAAATATGAAATATTTATTGCTTGTACTTAGAAAGTAGTGTAAAGGGGGAAATATTAAAAATGTATATGGTATATTCATTAAAATTATTTGTGCCAGTTAGGCAAAAGGGTTAATGCTAATATGTTGAAATGGGGTCTATTTATGCAGCTTATTTTGGAGTGACACTGCTGGAAAAAAAGGTCTTTACTGCCTCACAACATTTATAAAGGGAGTTAATGGGAATTTAGTTACTCTATAGCAGTGTTTTTCAACCACTGTGCCGTGGCACACTAGTGTGCCCTGCGCAGTCTCCAGGTGTGCCGCCATAGAAGCAGAGCCAGGCCCGTCAGTGTTTTGCCACTACTGAGGCCCTGGAACGATCAATACTGGTGGGTATAGTGGTTGCAGAGCCAGTTCTAATTTTGGGCCCGGGCAGTGTTGGGTTCTTCTGGCTTTCTCAGATGTGGCTCAGGTGTTACCTATGGAGAAGCTGCAACATGATATCCTAGGACATGCAACTACACCATACATCACCATTATATTTGAGTTAAAAAAAAAAATGGTGTGCCTTGGCAATATTTAAATCTTGTTCAGTGTGCCGCGAGTTGTAAAAGGTTAAAAATCTCTGCTCTATAGGGATGGCAAAAAGACAGTAAAATTGTCCAGATATATCTGAAAAGCGTGTGTGCGTATAATAACACTTAAGAAGAGAGTATTGACTGCATAGGAGAGAAAAGAGTTAAACATCTGGGGAGGGGTGGACCTAGCTGTTAGGAAAGTACAGCCTTTAAGGGGAGGGCTTGATATATATAGGGAAGGCGAGGCCATTTTAAGTCTCTTGGTGATTTGGTTTTATGCAAGACAGTGCTGCGTCTCCCTAGGAAAAGGGGGACAAAGCCTGATAATGCAGAGGAGACAAAGATCCCCTTTTGAAGGGATCTGCATCACTGGGAGAGGCACAGGCGATCCTCTGCAAATCATCTGGCTGTGAGTACTGGTTGTATTAAGGGCCAGTTAGCACAGCTTCCTGCATATGACAGGTTTTAGAAACCATTTATTGTGGTCAGTTTCCCCCTCCCCTCTGTATCGCAGCGGACACACCGCTGTGAGGCGGCCGGGATCCCTCCCGCAAAGTTTCCCCTAACAGGGAGGCGCCCTGCGGGACCTGATCGAGCGGTCCCAGCGCGCCCAGCCAGCGGGAGATCCCAATGCCGTGCGGCGGTGCACATGCCCTCAGCCGCCGGAGGCGGGGAGCAGGGGAGAGACGCGGCAGTGAGCACGCAGCTGAGGAGATTTACTCAGCTGCGGGCAGGCACTGAATGGGTGCTAATCACCAGCGGCCAGGGGGAGAGCCGCGTCCGGGACATTACCAGCGTGCGGGGAGACACTGTATGGCGCCGCTACGGGACTTGGTGTGAAACGGTCTCGTAGCGCATGCGCACACCAGAGACGCCGCAGTGTTTCCGGGCGGCTGTAGGAGAAGTTCTCCTCAGCTTTGTGTGGGGGAGAGGCCGCTCAGTACAATAGCGCGCCTCCCCATATGGTTAGAATTATTAAAAAGGTCTTAATAGTCAGCTATCTTAAATATCCCAAACGAGCGCCATTTACGGGGAAGGGATAGCCCCCCCCCCCCCTGTATAGATCAGAGGGATGTTTTATGTGTGCCAATAGCTCCCTCTAATGGCGAAAAAGTATATGCAGAAATGTGAGGATCTACTTTACAAAATAATCCTTTGGACTATTGTATGTCCAAAGGACTTCTATTATAAAGATCCTGAAAGGAATACAACGAAGCAAGCGGATACCAACTCTACCGCGTAGCTGAGTTACAGTTAAGGGTGTATATCGGCATGTCGGCTGGTGGTTTAAACGTTTTTCCCCCATTTATTTATATATATACATTTCTCATGTTCTGGATTCTATGTAAAGAAGAGAACAGTAATTCCAGCCGGATCCGATAGCCTTGCTCCGTCATCACTCACAGCCTTTCTCTTCCTAGTTAAAAGGGTGGCAGTGCTGTGAAATACCCTGGTACGGGGTTTTAACCAACATGTCTAAAGCAAGGACCCTACACCTGGAAACAGTGCTCCGCATAGGTCATGGCAAAGGACTTGGCAGATGGAATCTCCAGGTGAATCGCAAAATCACGCATGCAGCACTAGAAAAAGGCTGCGAGATTTATATATATATTCATTTATAAGCTAGGATCAGACCGGTTACGGCAGGGGAGCACGGTCGCTGCGTATTCCACGCGGGGTGCCCGGCGTGCGCCGCAGGTGGGGGCCGCCCCCCCCCCCCCCCCCTTTTTTGTTTTATCTTCCACAGAGGACCGAGGTGACAGGGATTTGGCAGACTTCGTGATTGACGATGATTGGAAGGATGACGACGAAGAATCCGGGTCGGAGAGGTCGACGGCATCCGGTGAGTTGGGACAGTCTTTATCAAATTCCGCCGCGAGCTCGAGTTCGCGTAACTCTTCATCCCCCTCCTCATCCTCCTCTTGGGCATCGCAGACGTCCGACGCTGATAGTACTGCTAGGACACGGAAGGAGACTGAGAAACTTGCCAAAAGGGCGGCAAAGCAGCAGAAGAGGCGTAAGCGGCAGGCGAATGTGGGAAGAGGAGCGTAGGGCGAAGAAGAGGCGAGATCTTCCGGGGGTAGTGCGCTGCGGGTATACGGCAGTGACGCGGGGCCTGCGAGATAGCTGCCGCAAACAGATACGTAGGGGTGACTTTGTAGACTATTTGGTTTGACTAAGGCCATGAAGAAGGATTACAAAGCGGCGGCCGCTACAAAGGGCATGGGGGCGGAAGCTTCCAGGTCTTTTGATAAATGGCTGGCCGGATTGGGGTGTTTGCGGCTTGCTATTTGGAGGACAGGCCGGAAGAGCACGTGAATATCACCCGGTACCTTCATCTAGTGCACGACATGCAGCGCACATCCTGGGGTTCGGAATGGCGGCGATATGACCAAGAGTTTCGGGAGAAGCAGGACAGGTTACGGGTCATGGACTTCGCGTTCAAAGACCTGGAGGTCTGTCTCAAAGTGACCCGGGCATCCCAGCGGGAGGACGAGACCCAGGAACAGGGTACGGGGGGGCGCCGCGGGGGGTCGTCAGCGCAGGGAGCGGGCGCGGACGGGGCATTTGCCAAAACAGGCGGATTGGCCGTTCGCATGGGCGGGCGGTCTGCCCCTCGGGGGAAATGCTTCGCTTTTAACAGCGGAGCATGTTCATTGACAAACAGTGCCGTTTTCGCCACTCTTGCCAGCAGGGCGGTGGAACCCAACCAGCCTCCTCTCGTTCCAAAGGGGGACGACAGGGCAATCGGGGGAAACAACCCTACCCTAAGCAGGCCGCGAGCGGGACCGCTCAGCAGGGCACCAGCGCCAGTTAAGTTGGAAACTATGGGTAAATGGTTGGGTCTTTATCCTAATAAACGGGATGCAAATTTTTGGTTAGATGTTTTTAAGTTCGGGTTCCGCTTGCCTGTTGCAAGCGAGATGTCCGTGCGTGCGCACAGAACCTTCAATCCGCCCGAGCTTCGCCGATGGTGTTGCGGGAAAAGTGGATAGGGAGCTCAGGTTGAGCAGGATGGAGGGGCCGTTTAAGTCAATCCCGGTGGATGACTTGGTCATCTCCCCGGTTCGGGTGGTGCCAAAGAAGACTCCGGGCGCCTTTCGGCTGATTCAGCATTTTTCTTACCCGCCACGAGCGTCGGTCAGCGACGCCATACCACCGGCTCATTGCTCGGTGGTGTATCAGTCGTTCGACGAGACGCTAGGTATGGTCCGCAGCTACGGGAGCGGGGCCCTCATGGCTAAGATCGATGTTGAGTCAGCTTTTAGATTACTGCGGCATCCTGTCTATCAATTTTGGGGGAATGAAATTGACACCGTGGCGGGAGAGTGTAGCCCGCCCCAGGACGAAGTGTCAAAGCTCCGCGAAACTATTCGCCGTTTCAACGGCTCGCGTAAAGTCACGCTGCGGCAGGCTCAGTCCGTGCGGGGCATGCTGAACTTTGCTTGTCGGGTGATACCGATGGGCAGGGTTTTCTGCAGGAAGCTCGACAGAGCTGCAGCGGGGTGTGCCAGGCCGCATCATTTCGTTCGTTTGTCCTCTGAGTTAAAAAGGGATTTGGCCGTTTGGGCTTCATTCCTGGAGGAATTCAACGGGGTGAGCATATGGCAAGCGCCAGCCATTGACAGCGAGAGTTTGCAGTTTTTTACCAATGCTGCGGGTTCCTCTGGATTCGGCTGTCTTCTGTAGGGATCGTGGTGTGCGGCATCTTGGCCGGCGAAGTGGCATAGCGAAGGTCTTAAAAAGGATCTGGTGCTGCTGGAGCTTTTTTCCCATTATGGTGGCGCTGGCAGTTTGGGGCGATCGGTTGGCTAACCGCAGCATAGTGTTCAGGGAGTTAATCTGGCCGTGGTACATGCGATTAATAACCAAAGGGCGAAATCGCTGGTGGTACTACGGGTTCTTGTACAACTGCTTTTCACTTGCTTGCGTAAGAACCTATAGTTCCGGACGCAGCACGTGCTCGGGTTGGAAAACGAAATCGCAGACGCGTTGTCGCGTGGACAGTGGGAGAGATTTCGGGGGTTTGGCTCCCAAGGCCGAAGAGCAAGGTTTTCACTGTCCCGGTTATGTTTGGCAGGTGACCGTACCGGACTGAAGGGTTTAGCGTTGCGGTCAATCGCGCCGGACACGCGCAAGGTGTACGGACAGGCTTGGAGTGAGTGGGAGGAGTTTGTCCGGGGGCGGCAACATCAAGGTAAGAGCAGGCATCGGCTGTTGCTTTCTGTTAGGTGGCAGCGCTACGTCTCCGACAGGTCACGAGCAGTGGTTTCTCGGTACTTGGCAGGCATTTCTTTTTCTGCAAGCTGCGAGGCGTCCCTGACGTAACGAAAAGCGAAGTTCTGCGGAAGGCAGTGAAAGGGTGGGCGCGAGTTGCGCCGTCGACACCAGATAGGAGGCGGCCATCGATGCGGCTTTGTTGCCGGCCGTAATAATGGCCGGAGGGCGAGTTGAGTCGTCCAGGTTTGAGACGCTTTTGTTTAGTTTGGCGTTCTCGATGGCTTTCCACGGAGCCTTTCGATTTTCTGAGTTGTTAGCGCCTTCCAAGAGAGCAGATTCGCGTTTGCTGGTCGAGGACTTGGTAGTGGGTGAGAGGTCCTGGCTGTGCAGGTTACGACGCTCCAAGACGGATCAGGTGGGGAGAGGGCGCTGGGTTACAATGGTATCAGCGCTGGAAGAGAGCGTTGCCCGGTGAGGCTGGCACTGCAATACGTGGGGGTGCGACCCGTTAAGGAGGGGTCTGGGCTGTTGCATTATGATGGGCTGCCAGTCACGAAATACCAGTTTCAATGGATGCTGAGTCGCTGTTTGGCGGGCCTGGGCCTCCCACCCACTGCTTTTGGTACCCACTCCTTTCGCATAGGCGCAGTGACGTCGGCTGCTGCGGCGGGCTACTCCAGAACGGATATACAGGCGGTGGGGCGATGGAAAGCAGCGAGTTATAGACGATATATTCGCCCCGTCGCATGAGAGGTCGGTTTGCGCTTGGTGCTTTGCGTAAAGTCGCAATGTATTATGCTGTTACAGTTCTGTGAATTTGTGGTGTTGTGCGTCTGTTGGTGTTACCCCTTTTGTTTTGTTTTTGTTTGTTATCCTACTCAGGGATTAGCTACTCGCCGTTGCTGGCATGAGTCGGCAGCGGGGGTCTGGAGTTATTTGCGATTTTTTGCCTGACTTGACGGACTGAATTCTAATCCATAATTCGGCTAATTTGGTCTAATCAGAGTCCCTCAGCAGGTCTTTACGTTTCACCTCCAGCTGAGTTATTACATGTGTTTCCCATTTTATACCCCCCCCCCCCCTTCCACCCCCCCCCCCCTGTTTTTATTTCGTTTAATTTTATTTGATTTTCCCCCTTTGTGTCTTTAATTGCACTTCTAAATTGGCAACGAAAAGTGGTGCAGTCGGCTAGGCCGTGACTGCTGCAACAGCGAGTCATAAAGTTTTCTTTTTTGGCAGATCCTTCAGTATAAACAATGAATAAACCTCTTAGTAATCAATCCTACCCCTCTTTTTCCCTTCAGGATGGTTTTAAGTCAATTTGACCATTTGGGTGGTTGGCCACTCTTACATTTACGGGGCGGCCAGGTTTGTGGCCTCAGAAGGGTCTCAGGCATTGTTTGGAATACAGGGTGTCAGATGGCTCGGCTGGCGCGGAATGATGTGGGGTGAGCTGAGGCGTAGGTTAGTGAGTCAGGCCAGCAAGCATGGAGTCCCTAAGGTTTTCGTTGTCCATCTAGGGGGCAGCGACTAGGGGAAGAGGACATCCTTGGAGCTGCGGTGGGCCATGATACAGGATCTGGCAAGTGTGACCGCGCAATGGACCAATTTGTGTGTTGGTTTTTTCCATGATGGTGCCGAGATTTGTGTTGGAGGGGTGTGGCGGATGGTCGCCGGATTGATGAGGCCCGGAAAATGGTGTAAGGAGCTGTGGCACAGTGGGTGCTGTCCCACGGCGGGTAGGGTGGTCCGCCACCCGAGGATACGGTGCAGAGACAGCCACCTTTTCCGGTGCGATGGAGTACATCTATCCGAGGAGGAGATGATGTTTTTTCTGGAGGATCTAGGTTTCGCTTTGCAGGAGTTAGGGTAGGTTTCTGGTGGCGGTGCGAAAGACTTTGGGGATGAGTCTTTCGCTGTTGGCGGAAAAGAACGGCAGTTTCGTATGGTAGAGAAAACTGTAGTGTTTTACAGTTTGTTGTGGTTTAGGTGCACTCACCTCCATCGACTTATGGCCGCTTGACCACCCATCCGGGAAGGCAGCGGCAGGGCACCCAGGAGCGGTGGGTAGCCACTGTGGGGGTTGAGTTGTCACCTATTACCGGTTTATGGTAAGCTTTTAGTAAATTTATAGGATTGAGTTATTTAAGTTAATTTAGATTAAGGAGCCGTTCTTTTGGGCCGCCACCATATGCCAGATGGAGCGGCATATTAAATTAATCTCTTTTTATTACAGGTTTCCTAATGGTTAGGGACAAATAAATAGCTAGCAATTTTCTGCCAAATTCAAGTCTCAGTGTCGTTATTTCTGGTTATGATTATGAATGCTTTACTTTCAAAGAAAGGGGTCCACCAAATATCACTAAGATGTTTAGAAGAGAGTATTGACTGCATAGGAGAGAAAAGAGTTAAACATCTGGGGAGGGGTGGACCTAGCTGTTAGGAAAGTACAGCCTTTAAGGGGAGGGCTTGATATATATAGGGAAGGCGAGGCCATTTTAAGTCTCTTGGTGATTTGGTTTCCCTCCCTCCCGCCCTGGTAGTTGGAGATTGTGGCACGTGGTGCTTTGGCTCTAAGTTGTTGGCTGTTTTCGTTGGCTATTTATTGGCGGAAAAGAACGGCAGTTTCGTATGGTAGAGAAAACTGTAGTGTTTTACAGTTTGTTGTGGTTTAGGTGCACTCACCTCCATCGACTTATGGCCGCTTGACCACCCATCCGGGAAGGCAGCGGCAGGGCACCCAGGAGCGGTGGGTAGCCA
Organism: Pseudophryne corroboree; assembly: GCF_028390025.1. Lineage (NCBI taxonomy): Eukaryota > Metazoa > Chordata > Amphibia > Anura > Myobatrachidae > Pseudophryne > Pseudophryne corroboree. The sequence continues at coordinate 661,795,935 of NC_086449.1, read as the reverse complement.
CTGTGGGGGTTGAGTTGTCACCTATTACCGGTTTATGGTAAGCTTTTAGTAAATTTATAGGATTGAGTTATTTAAGTTAATTTAGATTAAGGAGCCGTTCTTTTGGGCCGCCACCATATGCCAGATGGAGCGGCATATTAAATTAATCTCTTTTTATTACAGGTTTCCTAATGGTTAGGGACAAATAAATAGCTAGCAATTTTCTGCCAAATTCAAGTCTCAGTGTCGTTATTTCTGGTTATGATTATGAATGCTTTACTTTCAAAGAAAGGGGTCCACCAAATATCACTAAGATGTTTACAATAGGTGAAATTGTAACACATACACATTCAACTGAAACCAGTTTGTCCGTGTTTTATTCAGTTGTTTCTTTTTATCAGCTTATTGTGTTAGGTAGCAGACATTACGCTGAATATTCCTCCGAGATTTCAGTGTAACATTTATGGAGCACTGTCATCGTGGTAAGAGTACAGTGTTATTTGGCTATTAATCTTAATCTTTGTATTTAAATCAGAAGTTCCCAAACGCTGTCCTTAAGGCACTCTAACGGTCCAGGGTGGTCATTCCGAGTTGATTGCTAGCTGCATTTGTTTGCAGTGCAGCGATCAGGCTAAAAACGGCAGTTCTGCGCATGCGTATGTGGCGCAATGCGCACACACGACGTACGGGCACAATGAACAATGTAGTTTTGCACAGGGTATAGCGATGCATATCAGTCGCACTGCTTGCCGCAGAGTGATTGACATAAAGTGGGCGTTTCTGGGTGGCAACTGACCGTTTTCAGGGAGTGTTCGGAAAAACGCAGGCGTGCCAGGGAAAACACAGGCGTGGCTGGGCGAACGCTGGGCCGGTTTGTGACGTCAAATCAGAAACTGAATAGTCTGAAGTGATCGCAAGCGCTGAGTAGGTTTTGAGCTACTCTGAAACTACACAAATTTTTTTTGCAGGCGCTCTGCGATAAAAACATTCGCACTTCTGCTAAGCTAAAGGGAACACCTGTACCGGGCCCTTAGTGCCCATCAGGTATGTGAGCCATCTTGTCCAAATAGAGCAGCGAGCTATAGGCGGTGTGAGCGCAGCCTCAGAGCATACCTCCCAACATGACCCTCTCCAGGAGGGACAGAATGCTCTGCTCCTGGGCTTCCCTCTTAATTTATGATTGCCTGCACCTGTGCTGAAACACCTTTCTTATCCATCAACCTGTTCAACACAGGTGCCGGCAATCATACAGTAAGAGGAAAGTCCAGAAGCAGAGCATTGTGTCCTTCCTGGAGAGGGTCATGTTGGGAGGTATGTCAGAGTAACAGGAACATCTCACACACAGTGGCTGTGCGGCACGAGTGTGCACCCACTATTCCGGGGCGAACTCTTTTGCAGCTAGTTATGGGACATGGCAGCAGCTCCGATTGCCAAGATTCTCATGCCCTGCGCAGACCTCTTCTTTTGGGCTGTGAGGGCCACATGGTACCTGCTGTGCGGTGTTCGTGTCTGGATACTGGAGAGTGACGCACAGGTGAGTCTCTCCCCGGGGTAAGAGTGGATTGGTGAGGGGATACAGGGCTTTGGGATGGGGTGAGGAAGCTGGGAATGCAGCACAGAGTCATTGTGGAGAGACAGACTGTGGGGTGTGTGGGAGGAAGGAGAGAGGGAGATAAAGACGGTGGGGTGTGTGTGGGAGGAAGGAGAGCTATACATATTTATATATGTGTGTATAGATAAACTAATATATATTTATTTATAAACCGTTTCTTATGTAGTGCAGCAAATTCCAATATAATCTGAGGGGGACCCAGAGATATCACTGTACTGAGCCCCAAGATTTCTGTTGCCGGTCCTGCATGTACTACGATTGGGAATGGTAACCTGAAGCACAAATGTGGTGCACTGATTGGGGGTCCTTATGTTAAAAGTTGACACCCCAAAAACCTAAAAAAACTTGTGTCGACCATTCTCATGTCAACCTTATTCAAGTCAACCTTTTGGGGTCAACCTAGACTCTATCAACTTTTTACTGCCGGCCTAATGAACCATACACAGCTTTCACTATGCCATTTAACTACAGCTCTGTATAGAATGGGTGGGGAACCTACTTCAGTTTCAGGAAGTCCAGTGGTCAGGAAGTCAGGAGAGGGGTATAGAATGCAAAGATCACAGGTGAGGGCTATGGCAGCGCTCTGAATTGGGGAAGGCAGTGGTCCGAGACAGCAGAGGCAGAACTCTGGGAGGCAACGGAGTCAGCTGCCGCCGGGCTCCTGCTTTGAAGCGGAGCACCTCTCCTCCTGTTACGTGTGTTCAGCGACATGAATCAATTAAGTTAAATGACAGCAGCTGGTATCTCTTCTGTGGCCGACTTCCCCACTAGTCACTGCACCTTACAAATCGCACTCTCTTTATTATAGATATACTGGAAGCAGACACTTTACTGATGAAGCTATTTGCTCCTATAAAGGAAGCATGAGAATTCTAACTATATGAAGTTATTTCTTAGACAATTACAAGTAACTTCATATACTGTAGTTAGAATTCTCATACTTTCTATGCAAGAGCAAATATCTCCATCAGTAAGGTGCATGTTTCCAGTGTAATAGGTTGTGGGTTTTTTAACCCTGGATTATGTCACTTGCAAATTAATTGTCAGAGAAATAATCAGCATTGTGAGTGACTGAGCAGATCTATGTAGTGTGTGGCTGGACCCTATATAGATCTGCCTAGTTACAACGGTTTTGTAGTAGCTTCATATAGTTAGAATCTGCAGGCTTGCTATGCAGGAGCAAACATGTGTGTGTGTGTGTGTGTGTGTGTGTGTGTGTGTGTGTGTGTGTGTGTGTGTGTGTGTGTGTGTGTAACTGTATATATATATATATATATATATATATAGGGGGCACCAACATTTTTCTTGCCTCCGGGCAACTGGGACAAACTTACGCCACTGCGAGACAGTAAAGTGCAGGGCTGGAGAAGGGTAGAAGGCTGAGTCCAGCTAGAGAGTGCTGGTGGCTGTCCAAGGTGGAGAGGGCTCTAAGCCAAGAAAGCAGGGCAGCAGAGTGCAGTGCAGGGGCCACATCCTTTTTGAGAGCAGTGGACCATGTTTAGTAGAGTGCAGGCAGTCAATGCACATAGTGGCAGTGAGAGTGGTCCAAGTCCATATCCAAGCTCCAGCTGCTGGGATTGCAAGATGGCATCTGTAGCTTGCACGTCCTCACCAGAGCTTGTCAGGATCTGTGTGGAGGAGCTTAAAGGGGAGCTCACACACAAAGGGGGCTGCCAGCAAGTGTAGCACAGTCTACCATGGGTGCAGGTGACTGCAGGGAAAAATTAGATGATGTTGGTTTGACTGAGGTGCGTCCACCATTGTGGGCATGTCTCCGTAGTGATAAAGGGCCTGGATCAGAAGAGGGTTCCAGTGGGAGTGAGGTTCTTGGGTTTTGACAAGAGTGAGATGATTAGTGGAGCAGGGTACAGATCCAGTGCAAGGGCCTCTCCAGGTAAAATATTGTTGAGTCCAGACAATGATGAGCTGGACCCGCCTTGTATGCTTAGGTCAGCATATGTGTTGCTATGTAATGCATATTTATTTTGGGAGCTGTGCTTGTCCTTTCTTTAAATTGTCTTTTCAATAGCACTACTAATTCGAGTAATATCTCCCCACAATCTGAAGCCACCGTTATTGGACCTTCTGGGGAAGTTCTTTTTGAGGGTTGGTGCTTAGCCTTGCAACCATGGTAGCACGCAGGTTGGGCGTTCACACTGAACAATCTGGCTGATAAGTCATTCTGATTCAGTAGGAAACGACATATCGGCCCAAGATTGCTCTAGTGTGTACGCGACTTTAGAGAAAATTTCTTACAAAATGGTAAATAATCCACAGATCTAAATCTTTATCAATAATAAAAATACACGGCTACACAGATCAAAGGGATATGTGCAGCTCTTTACAGAACTAAGGTTATTCATTTTGGGGCAGCCTTAAAAAAAATCAAAGAAAAAAAATCTAACACTAGTCTATGCTGCAAACATATAGTAGTGAAACCTGCAGTATTGAATCCCCCTGTCATAAAGGGGGTCATTCAGACCCGATCGCTGCTGTGCGTTTTCGTGTCTGAACAGTGCATGGACCGGCACCGCAATGCGCAGGCGCGAGGCCCCGCAAGCGACGGGGAGTGGCGGACTGCGATGGGATAGAAGACGAAAGCTATCGCACCGGCGATCGCAAGAAGATTGACAGGAGGAGGCCATTTGTGGGAGTCAACTGACCGTTTCCAGGGAGTGTCCGTGAAAATGCAGGTATGTCCAGGTGTTTAAAGGGAGGGTTCCTGATGTCAGCTCTGGGCCGGATCATCGCACTGGAAGAGTAAGTCCTGATCTGTTTTTGTTTGTGCAGCTTTCTGCACAAGCGATTGCACCCCTGCACAGCGATTTCCCCCTCCCCCTGTAGGCAGCGACTACCTGATCGAAGGGATGCAAAACACGCACCCTAGCGATCAGGTCTGAATTATGCCCAGTTTCACTTGTCACTAGCTTGTGAAGCATATAACTGAATTACCGGAATACATATAATATCCTGGCAGACAGGATGCCAGCTGTCAGTATACAGACAGCTGCATCCCGTCTGTCGAAATCCCAGCAATGACTCTTCTTGCGGGCTTGCTTCGCTCGCTACAGGTTATATTCCAAATTGGTTGGTGGCGTGTGGATCCACCAACTGAGTGGGAATAATCCGCATTTGTCGGGATTCCAACGTGGCGGCATTTCAACAGCTGTCGGGATTCCAGCGTTGGTCTCCAGAGCACCAGGATCTCGACAGCCAGGATATTAACTGCATCCTAGGATATTAACTGCATCCTGAATTACCATGCGGAGGCATTTTTTGTGTGTCTGATTATGCAAGGAAATACAGCCTTGGTCTGAACAGAATGGAGATGTGTTATTAGTCATAAAATACCACATTGCTATGATTTGGCCTGTGCTGACATCCTTCTAATCAGAGCATTAAGCATGACGGTGTAAGGATAGTTTTACAAGCTATGTCCCATCTAATACTATCCATCCATCTCTCTTGGGGGAAATTGGTCTGTTAGTAAATGAATGAAATTAAATTTAAAGGGAAATTCACTTAGCTGCAGTAAGTTACCACAGGCTAAATGAAGCGGCGGGGCAATTAAATTGGTCCTGAAGGCTGCAGCCTGGGTAGGCTCAAAAAGAAATCTGTATTAAATAGCCTGTTTTGGGGGACTCTAATTGACTAGCCACCCATTTTCACCCATGGTTAATTACTGCATTCAATTTAATTCTCCAGGTAGTAAAACCAGCATTTTTTAGAAAAAGTTACTTAAAGTAATATTCATATTGGGAAACTGCCTAAGGGAATATAAGATCAGTATGTCTACTTATACATTGCTTCATGGTGAAAGAGATGAACTAAATTACTTTAGAAACAAGGTATACCAGTTTAAAAAAATCAGTTAATCTAATTTATATTTACTACAATTAGTTCCTTGAGAACTACTAATGAATTAGCAATTATCAGATGTTTAAGTTTTGTTTACCTTTTGCTATTCTGTCCTCAATATTATATAACTACTCCACAGGGCTGTTTCTAGACAATTCCACCATATTAAGCCCCACATAGTAATGCCCCTTGCACCATATTATGCATGTGATACATTATGCCCTACAGTAAGGTTCGCATTGTTTTAAATTACCTGCTTGTTGCCAGGGGTTTCATGATCTGGGTTCCATGGTCTTTGCAGGGATGTAATGCTCATTGCCAAGGGCTTCATTCTCTGGATGTCATGCTAGTTGCCAGGGGGGTGTAATGCTCGTTGATAGCGGTTTCTATGCTCTGGGTGTCATGCTCATTGTCAGGGGTGTAATGCATTTTGCCAGGAGTTTTATGGTCTGGGGGTCATGCTCGTTGCCAGGGTTTTGTAATGCTCCTTGCCAGGTATTTAATGTTCGTTGGCGCCAGACAGCACTGCTATTACCTGCTCCCCCTCCTCCCATAGTACTCTACTTGCTGGGTGGAGTTTCGCAAAATGACATCGTTGTGTGTGACGTCACAATGTAACTGCGTCATTTCACAAAACTCCGCCCCGCGAGCGGAGTACTATGGGCGGGGAGGAGGGGTAGCAGGTAATAGCAGCCAGCAGGTGTCATGGCGGGCAACCTGTGTGATCACACGGCTCGCTCGCCAGTAGAAATGGCACTGCTACTGCATTGGGATAGTAAATTATTTTTCTCTTAAGTCCAAGAGGATACTGGGGTCCACATTAGTACCATGGGGGTATAGACGGGTCCACTAGGAGCCTTGGGCACTTTAAGAAATCAATAGTGTGCACTGGCTCCTCCCTCTATGCCCCTCCTACCAGACTCAGTTTAGAAAATGTGCCCGGAGGAGCCGATCACACTTTGGAGAGCTCCTCAAGAGTTTTCTACCTTTATTTTAAATGTTTGTTATTTTCAGTCAGGACTGTTTTGGCAGCAGCCTGACTGCTACGTGGGACTTAGGGGGGAGAACGGCCAAACTTCCTTAGAGTTAATGGTCCCGTTTCCCTGCTGACAGGACACTGAGCTCCTGAGGGAGCCATTCGCAAGCCACACCATGGGGCAGCGTTCCTTTCCGCAGCATGCCGCCACCCCCTAACAGAGCCATAAGACAGAAGAGTGGTGAGTACAGCGCCGGCGTCCCAGTTAGCAGGTTGCCGGCGCGAATGGCGGCACAAGGGTAGGAGCGCAGCTCTGAGTGCAGGCTGCGCTCCAGGGGGCTCAGGAAGACATTTCATATAGGGTGTCCCACTGCAGAGGGGTGCGCTGAGCCACTACTGTTACCCACACTGGCTACAGACATAACAGGAGTTTTAACCCGCTGTTATTCATAAAAATTACCTCAGGTCAGTATAAAAAAGTGGGAAGCCAAGCGCCATTAAGGGGGCGGGGCTTCACTATGAGAGGATCCTGCAGCTCACCAGCGCCATTTTCCCTCTGCAGCTCACACTGAAAACGCTGGCAGGGAAGCTCAGCTCCCCACAAAAGGGGGGGGGGACGGACGGTATTAAGAGTATAAATACTCTATTAGGGGTACTTAGTCTGCACCCAGCTTACATTATTATTGGCTAAAGGGGCGCCATGTGGCTGGCTTCCTCATAACTCTGTGTCTCCCTGGGGGGATCTGTGGGTTAATTGTGCTTAACCTGTATTCTCCTGTGTGTGTGTGTGTGTGTGTGTGTGTGTGTGTGTGTGTGTGTGTGTGTGTGTGTGTGTGTGTGTGTGTTTGTGGGTGTGTAAGGAGGTGTTCCTGCAGGTTGTTACTATTCCCCTGTTGGACCATAATACACTGTACTCAGTACACATTCTCAGATTGTGGGTCTGACCCTGCATGGTTGGATTCCAAAAAAGGAGGATGATTTTTGATATTGATAATAAATCATCTCGTAATGAGACGCATTATTTAAGTATGTGGAGGACCTGATGAATAGAGATCCAGCTCCCACGCCAGCGCCTCAAACCCCTACCATTGGTCCCCAAATGTGTACACTGGCCCAAATCTTGCAGGCTGACACTGATGGCGATGCCTCAGATGCAGGGGATGGTGTGGATATAGGGGGCGATTCAGCTCTGGCTCAAGGGGGTGCAATCTCTGATAGAAGCTGTTAGAGATGTATTGCAGATTCCTATTAGGTGACAGTAGACAAGGAGGGATCTTGTGTAATGAAAAGAAGAATTCCTCAGCTAGTTTTCCTGCATCAAAAGAGTAAAATTCTCTGTTGAAGTAACAATGGTAAATCCAGTGAAAATAATTTCACATCCATAAAGAAATTGCTCATTACCTCCCTTTCCCTCAGGATAGGAAGAAATGAGGAAACCCACCAATCATAGACGCATCTGTGTCTAGATTGTCACGTAAATTTATTTAACCTGTCCCAGGCGCAGCCTCCGCAAGATTGAGACTTCTCTCAAATCCTCGTACACAGCTGCGGGGGTGGCCCAGAGACCCACTATAGTTTGTGCATGGATCTCTCGGGCTATTGCAAAATGGTCAGGTAATCTATTTGACGTGTTAGATTCCTTTATAGGGGGGAGATAATTTTACTCCTACAGCATATACAGGATTCTGCTAGCCTTATGGTGGAAGCCAAACAGAAAATTGGTTTACTCAATGCACACACCACTGCTATGGCAGTGTCAGCATGCAGGGGCTTGTGGCTACGCCAGTGGACTGCGGATGCGGATTCCAGGAAAGGCGTGGAATGCCTACCTTTCCCAGGTAAAGCCCTATTTGGAGGTGAACTGGACACGTGGATATCCAAGGCTACGGTGGTTAAGTCTACATACCTTCCTTCCGCAGCAACCCCAGTATCACTGACCTGGTTTGGGAGTGTTGTGGACTCGGGGCTTCTTCCGATGACCGGGAAGAGGAACCGCCACTGGGTCGTAGTAGAGATGGCCGGATGTAGGTCTTCCTCATGCAGAACTAAGACGGCAGGCGGGAGGCCCAGAGGAATTCTTGTAGGTCTCCTGTAAGACAAGACTTGTAGAAATAATGAAGGCTGGGGTACTGAGATATTGGAGACACTGTGGTATTGGAGGCACTGAGGTACTGGGAGTACAGGGAGTGCTGGGAGACCCTTGGAGGCACGGAGGTGTTTGGAGGCACGGAGGTGCTTGGAGGCACGGAGGTGTTTGGAGACACCGAGGTGTTTGGAGGGACGAGGTGCTTGGAGGCACGAGGTGCTTGGAGACACGGAGGTGCTTGGAGGCACGGAGGTGCTTGGAGGCACGAGGTGCTTGGAGACACGGAGGTAACTGGAGGCACGGAGGTGCTTTGAGGCGCGGAGGTGCTTGGAGGCACGAGGTGCTTGGAGGCACGAGGTGCTTGGAGGCACGGAGGTGCTTGGAGGCACGGAGGTGCTTGGAGGCACGGAGGTGCTTGGAGGCACGAGGTGCTTGGAGACACGGAGGTAACTGGAGGCACGGAGGTGCTTGTAGGCACAGGATGCTTGGAAGCACAGGTTGCTTGTAGGCACAGGATGCTTGGAAGCACAGGTTGCTTGTAGGCACAGGATGCTTGGAAGCACAGGATGCTTGCAGGGACGAGGGAGCTCTGGATCATAGCTTCCACAGGAGAAACGAAGATACTCAGGCATCGGATCTCTGCCTGGTATCTGATTTTAAATTCCCCGCCCTAGCCTGATTGGCGGAGCAGGCAGGTGACGTCAGACCTGCTCCGCCTCCTTGCCCTCGCTTGTGATGGCGGCGCCCTTGCTTCCGGGAAGCCGCCGGAGAGCAGCGCCGACCCGCCGCTGAAGCCGGAGACTGACAGGGGAAGAGAGGCGCCGGGCAGACCAGGCCACCCGCAGGGACAAGCGCGGTCGCCGCTGCCCGAGGTTCGTGACAGTACCCCCTCCTCCAGGAGTGGCCCCTGGACACTTCCCGGGCTTAGTCGGATGTCTGGAGTGGAAGATCCGAATCAGACGAGGAGCCGTTACTTCAGTAGCCCCAATCCAACTTCTCTCCTCAGGTCCATAACCCTTCCAGTCCACCAAGTACTGTAATTTTTTATGAAGATAACGAGAGTCCAGAATAGCTTTGATTTCAAACTCCGCTCCAGCTTCTGCCACTACGGACGTTGGCCTTGGGAGTGCTGAGTGGAATCGATTCAGTATGAGGGGACGGAGTAGAGAAACATGGAAGGCGTTAGGTATGCGAAGATGGGCAGGCAAACCCAGTTTACAGACCACAGGATTTAAGACTTGTAGCACAGGGTAAGGACCGATGAACCTTGGAGCGAATTTCATGGTGGGCACCTTCAACCGGAGATTCCGTGTGGACAGCCATACCCTGTCCCCAACTTTATATTGAGGTGCGGCTTGCCGTTTCTTATCTGCAAAGAACTTGTACCGAACAGAAACCTGCTTAAGATTAGCATGAACCTTTCTCCAAATTTGTCCAAAGTGTCGTAGAGTGGACGCTACAGCAGGAACCTCTATTATCGGAAGGCTTGGAAATTCCGGAACACGGGGATGGAACCCGTAGTTGACGAAAAATGGTGATTCCCCAGTGGAAGAATGAAACAAATGGTTATGGGCAAACTCCGCCCAAGGCAACAACTCCACCCAGTTGTCCTGTGAAGGAGAGAGATACAACCGAAGAAAAGTCTCTAGATCTTGATTGACTCGTTCCGTTTGTCCATTTGTTTGGGGATGATAAGCCGACGAAAACTTAAGTTTAATGTGTAGAGTTGAACAAAGGGCTTTCCAAAACCTGGCGGTGAACTGTACTCCACGGTCAGAAACAATCTCTTGTGGCAACCCATGCAAACGAAAATGTTCTCGGATAAACAATAGAGCCAGTTTCGGTGCTGTCGGAAGACCAGTCAAGGGCACAAAGTGTGCCATCTTCGAAAAACGGTCAACGATAACCCAAACGGTGTTGCAACCCTTGGAACAGGGCAAGTCAGTGATGAAGTCCATGGAAATGTGAGTCCAGGGTCTCACAGGGATAGGCAGAGGACGAAGTAACCCTGCAGGAGGCAGACGAGGAGATTTATGTTGTGTACATTGGGGACACGAATTAACGCAATCTTGTACATCCTTCCTCATGGTGTTCCACCAGTAAGACCTTTGCAGAAACTTGTACATCTTCTGAGCGCCGGGATGACCGGAAAACTTGGAGTTATGGACCCACCGTAGTATTCCTGGGCGGAATCTAGCTGGTACGGACATTCTTCCAGGAGGAGGAGCTGGAGTAGTTAAAGCAGCAGAGACAGAAACTGGATTCAGAATTAAACCCCGCTCCGGAGGTTCATCCTCGTCTGTGGGAACCTGTGAACGGGAAAGCGCATCTGCTTTAATATTGAGAGTCCCGGCACGGTACTTGATAATGAACGAGAATCGGGAAAAGAAAAGTGCCCATCTCGCCTGGCGAGGATTCAAACATTGTGCGGATTTGATGTACAGTAAATTCTTGTGATCCGTGTAGATGGTAAACACATGTTTAGCCCCTTCTAGAAGATATCTCCATTCTTCCAAGGCAGATTTGATTGCCAAGAGTTCCTGGTCTCCAATAGAGTAATTTCGTTCGGCTGGAGAGAATTTACGAGAGTGGAAGCCACACGGATGTAATTTCTTATCAGAGGAATGCTGGGAGAGGACAGCCCCCACCCCGACTGAAGATGCATCAACTTCTAAGAAGAAGGGTTCCTCGAAATTTGGTTGTTGGAGAACTGGAGCCGTCGTGAAAGCTAACTTTAAGCGAGAAAAAGCTACAATGGCTTCCGGAGGCCACAAACTAGGATTAGAACCCTTTCTCGTCAGGGCAGTAATGGGTGCAACAATGGTGGAGAAACCTTTAATGAATTTCCTGTAGTAGTTCGCAAAGCCCAGGAACCTTTGTATTGCTTTCAGGGAAAGAGGCTGAGTCCAATCACGAATGGCCGACAACTTTTCCGGATCCATGCGAAGCTCCGTCCCCGAGATGACATAACCGAGGAACGGAATAGATGTTACTTCAAAGGTACATTTGGAAAGCTTGGCGTAGAGATGATTCTCTTGTAAACGGTGTAGCACCTCTTTGACTTGAGTCCTGTGTTCGACAAGATTCTTGGAAAAAATCAGTATGTCGTCCAGATATACCACAACGCTCTGATACAGCATATCACGAAAGATTTCGTTGACGAATCCCTGGAAAACCGCGGGAGCATTACTAAGACCAAACGGCATCACCAAGTATTCGTAATGCCCATCTCGGGTATTAAAGGCAGTCTTCCATTCATCCCCCTCTCGGATGCGTATAAGATTATAAGCTCCTCTCAAGTCGAGTTTTGAAAAAATGCGGGCACCACGAACCCTATCAAATAACTCTGTGATTAGTGGCAAGGGGTATTTATTCTTAATAGTAATGTCGTTTAGGCCGCGGTAGTCGATGCATGGTCTCAACCCCCCGTCCTTTTTCTTCACGAAAAAGAAGCCTGCACCAGCAGGGGAGGAAGAGGGGCGAATGAATCCCTTGAGCATATTGGACTTAATATACTCCGACATGGCTTGAGTCTCGGGAAGAGACAGAGGATATGTGCGACCACGAGGTGGCGTCTTCCCTGGGACAAGGTCAATAGGGCAGTCCCAAGGCCTGTGAGGTGGTAACAGGTCAGCAGCTTGTTCCGAAAATACGTCCTTGTACCCTTGATATGCCTCCGGAATGTGCTCTTCATCCGTTTTGGAGGTAACACGGAGCGGACAAACAGGAGTAAGACAATTAGTGTGACAAAAGGAACTCCAGGACAGAATTTGTGACGACTTCCAATCGATGTGGGGGTTATGACTTTTCAGCCAAGGCATTCCAAGAACCAGATCATGGGGCATTTCTGGGATTACCAAGAGTTCCAAATCTTCCTGATGTAGAGCCCCGACCCGCAGCTTAACTGGCCCCGTGCGCCACATTATGAGACCTTTGGAAATTCTAGTCCCGTTGATAGCCGTCAGTGAAATTGGCCGCTCGATAGGCCGTAACTTTAAACCCAAACTTTGGGCACAGAAGGAAGAAACGAAGTTCCCTGCAGCTCCGGAATCCAATAGGGCTTCACAAGACCTGGAGACTGAATTGGAGACTAGAGTTACTGGAAGCAAGCAGTCCGAAGTTGGAGAAGCTTTTGTCGTAACTCCCAGCTTGACTCCTCCGGAACAAGCTAGGTCTGCCCGTTTCCCGGACGGACTTTACAAGATTTAAGAAAATGATCTGCGGCTCCACAGTAAAGGCAGAGTTTACCCTCACGACGACGCTGTCGTTCTTCCGGAGACAGTCGGGAGCGGTTAATTTGCATGGGCTCATCTGAGCTAGGTGAGGCCACCGGCCTAGGAGTAGGATTCCGGAACCTGGAACGATCCGAACGGTTACGTTCTCTTCCACGCTCCTGCATCCGAAGATCCACCTTGACGCAAAGGGAAATCAAATCTTCTAATGGATCCGGCAGATCTCTAGTAACCAGCTCGTCTTTCAGCCGGTCGGAAAGACCGTTCCAGAAGGCAGCTCTCAGGGCATCATTATTCCAGCGTAGTTCGGAAGCAATGGTCTGGAAATGAACCACGTACTGGCCCACGGAACGGGCGCCCTGCCGAACACGGAGCAAATCGGAAGAAGCAGTGGTCATTCTGCCGGGCTCGTCGAAAATCCTTCGAAAGGACGAGATGAAGTTGGTGTAGTTGGAAACCATGGGATCAGATCGTTCCCATAATGGAGACACCCAATCCAAAGCAGAACCTTCCAACAGAGAAATAATATATGCTACCTTGGACCGGTCTGTAGGAAAGTTGTGTGCAAGTAGCTCGAAATGTACCTCGCACTGGTTCAAGAAACCACGACAATTTTTGGGATTCCCATTATAGCGGGACGGAGTAGGCAACTGAAGGCGTGGAGTGACACCGGCCGATGGTTGAACATTGCTGGCAACGGCAACTGGTGCGACTGCTGGAACAGGAGCCGGAATTACTGAGGCCAGAGACGCCTGAATCTGATCCAGACGCCCGGACAACTGCTGGAGGTACTGCATCACCTGACCTTGTGCTGCTTCCTGACTTTGCACTCGAGAAGCCAGGTTCTGGATGGCACTAGAGTCCGTGTTCCGATCCCCCGAGTCCATGAGGCCTGAGTATACTATCACTGACCTGGTTTGGGAGTGTTGTGGACTCGGGGCTTCTTCCGATGACCGGGAAGAGGAACCGCCACTGGGTCGTAGTAGAGATGGCCGGATGTAGGTCTTCCTCATGCAGAACTAAGACGGCAGGCGGGAGGCCCAGAGGAATTCTTGTAGGTCTCCTGTAAGACAAGACTTGTAGAAATAATGAAGGCTGGGGTACTGAGATATTGGAGACACTGTGGTATTGGAGGCACTGAGGTACTGGGAGTACAGGGAGTGCTGGGAGACCCTTGGAGGCACGGAGGTGTTTGGAGGCACGGAGGTGCTTGGAGGCACGGAGGTGTTTGGAGACACCGAGGTGTTTGGAGGGACGAGGTGCTTGGAGGCACGAGGTGCTTGGAGACACGGAGGTGCTTGGAGGCACGGAGGTGCTTGGAGGCACGAGGTGCTTGGAGACACAGAGGTAACTGGAGGCACGGAGGTGCTTTGAGGCGCGGAGGTGCTTGGAGGCACGAGGTGCTTGGAGGCACGAGGTGCTTGGAGGCACGGAGGTGCTTGGAGGCACGGAGGTGCTTGGAGGCACGGAGGTGCTTGGAGGCACGAGGTGCTTGGAGACACGGAGGTAACTGGAGGCACGGAGGTGCTTGTAGGCACAGGATGCTTGGAAGCACAGGTTGCTTGTAGGCACAGGATGCTTGGAAGCACAGGTTGCTTGTAGGCACAGGATGCTTGGAAGCACAGGATGCTTGCAGGGACGAGGGAGCTCTGGATCATAGCTTCCACAGGAGAAACGAAGATACTCAGGCATCGGATCTCTGCCTGGTATCTGATTTTAAATTCCCCGCCCTAGCCTGATTGGCGGAGCAGGCAGGTGACGTCAGACCTGCTCCGCCTCCTTGCCCTCGCTTGTGATGGCGGCGCCCTTGCTTCCGGGAAGCCGCCGGAGAGCAGCGCCGACCCGCCGCTGAAGCCGGAGACTGACAGGGGAAGAGAGGCGCCGGGCAGACCAGGCCACCCGCAGGGACAAGCGCGGTCGCCGCTGCCCGAGGTTCGTGACACCCAGCTAGAAAAACCTACTCTGCTCCAACTCTGCAGTCCTTTCGGATGGCAAATTTTAAAGGCAAATCTGAGAGTTCTTCTACAGCCTTCAAAGGCAATAGATATAAACCCAGAAAACCAGCAGCTGCAGGTTCTCAGGAACAGGCCTCTGGGTCTTCTTCCTCTAAGCTTCAGCATGACGGTGGACCGCACTGCCTGGAAGACAGGCAGGTGGGAGCCCAGTTATGTTATTTCAGTCACATATGGGCAACATCATGCCAGGATCCCTGGGTCAAAGATCTTATCTTACAGGGATACAGACTGGAGTTTCAGGAACTCCCACCCCCTAGCTTCTCCAGAAGCAAGTTTGACTTTACAGGCAGCAATTCAAAAACTGGTACTGACTCAGGTCATTGTTCCAGTTCCACTTCACCTACAAAACAAAGGGTTTTATTCCAACCTGTTTGTAGTACTCAAGTCACTGAACCCGTACTTACGGGGGTTCAAATTCAAGATGGAGTCTCTGTTATGCACACCAGTGCCAGCAGGAATGTACTGGTGTCTGAACGGAGAGGGATGCAAAACAAATGAACTCACAGACAGACTGGGGAATATGACATTACATACATAGAAGGTGATAGGGTAACAAAATAAACACAAAGTGAACAGAGAAGCCCAAAGGCTAAGAAACTGGGTGTCCCCCTAGTATTAGGAATGCTCAGATGGAAAGAAGCGAGATGTTGTGATTTAATACGTAGAGAACCCGAAATGCTGTTGCTAAGGGCAACAGCAAAACCCTAAAGGGTTACCAACGGGTGTGGCAGTAAACTCCTTGGTCAGAGATGGAGTAATAGACACAAGGAGAGTCTCCACAATCCTAGTCCTCACTTGCAGTGCACTGGTTCAGCTTACTGCCACTAAACTGACACCTGAACACCTTGCACAGTGAGAAAGGATTTTGCCAGGCAAGTCTGAGAATACAGCCGCAAACCTGCTAGGTTCACAGAGTAGCAAAAGAACCCCAGCAGGTTAAACGACTGACTCCAGTCTTACTGCTAGGTCTGGATTGGCAGAGTGTAATACCAAATCCCAAGGCCTATTTGCAGTAAGCAACAAACAAATACAAAGTTTACACAGTACTAGCTAGCTTTCAGGAACTAACTAACCAACAAAGATTCAGCAGCATCTGCCTAACCTGAGAAGAGGGTTTATATAGCAGGTGCTGTCCACGCCCCACTCAGACCTCACAGACTGTGAGCACAAAAACCAGCACCGGATCCCCTGCCGTGCACAGAGCCTGTAACCACTGCACAGCGAAAGACCCGAACCGGAGTATCAGCTACGCTCAGGTTACTCCGCTAGCACTTGTCTCCCGGTTGCCATGACGACGTGGCAGCACAGAGCAGGAGACCCTAACAGTCTCTGAGAGCGGTGATCTCAGGTCTGGAGGAAAAGGGAAATTCTTGGTGTCTCCGGGCATCAAGGATGCATACCTTCATGTTCCGATTTGGCCGCCTCATCAGGCTTATCTAAGATTTGCATTACTGGACTGTCACTTACAGTTCCAGGCCCTACAATGGGACCTCTCCACAGCACTGAGGATGTTCACCAAGGTAATGGCAGATGTGATGTTTCGCCTCCGCATGCAAGGAGTGAACATAGTACCATGCCTGGATGACCTGCTGGTCAAGGCACCATCCATGGAGAAGCTGTTGCACAACATTGTCCTATGAACTTGATTACTCCAGGCTCATGGGTGGATTCTGAACCTGCCAAAATCTCACCTGGAACCGACACGGAGGCTTCCGTTCTTGGGAATAGTACTGGATATGGAGGCACAGAAGGTGCTCCTTCCAATGGAAAAGGCATGGGTGAGCCAGTCAATGGTGCGGGATGTTCTAAATCCAACCCGGATAGCGGTGCATCTCTGCATTCGGCTTCTGGGGAAGATGGTAGCTTCTTTTGGAGCTTTGCAGTACGGAAGGTTTCATGCAATGCCCTTCCAGCTGGATCTGTTGAACAAATGGTCCAGATCGCATCTTCACATGCACCAGAGGATACATCTTTCACCAAGAGCCAGGTTTTCCCTTCTGTGGTGGCTTCAGACGTCTCACCTGACCGAGGGTTGACAGTTCAGGATTCAAAATTCGATTCTGCTAACCACAGACGCAAGCCTCAGAGGTTGGGGAGCAGTCTCCCAGGGAAAACAGTTCCAAGAAAAATGGTCAAGTCAGGAAACTATTCTTCCGATCATCGTTCTGGAACTAAGGGCCATGTACAACGCCCTTCTACAGGCAGCGCATCTTCTTCAAGATCAAGTCATTCAAGTTTAGTCGGACAACGTGATGGCAGTAACATACATACACCGACAGGGTGGAACGAAGAGCAGAGCAGCACTGTCAGAGGTAACAAGAATTCTCCTCTGGGCAGAAAGACATGCAGTGGCGCTGTTGGCAATCTTCATTCCGGGAGTGGACAACTGGGAAGCGGACTTCCGCAGCAGATACGACCTCCACCCAGGATAGTGGGGTCTTCACCCGCAGGTGTTCGAGTCTTTGACACATCGGTGGGGGACTCCACTAATAAACATGATGGCCTCTTGTCTCAACAAAAGGCTCCAGCGGTATTGTTCCAGGTCGAGGGTCCCACAAGCAGTGGTGGTGGATGCTGTGGTGACTCCATGGGTCTACCAGATGGTTTACATGTTTCCACCTCTTCCATTGATCCCAAGAGTTCTCAAAAAAATAAAAAGGGAGAAGGTTCAAGCAATTCTCATTGCTCCGGACTGGCCAAGAACTGCCTGGTACGAGGACCTTCTAGAGATGCTCCTGGAGGATCCGTGGCCTCTGCCTCTTCGCGAGGATATTCTACAACAGGGGCCATTCGTCTATCACGACTTACCATGCTAGGGTTGATGGTATGGAAGTTGAGCATCAGATTTTATCCCGGAAAGGCATTCCGAACAGGGTCATTCCAACCCTGATCCAAGCCAGGAATGGGGTAACGTCTAAACATTACCTCCATATTTAAAAAAAAATATGTCTCGTGGTGTGAAAAAAGGTAATTTCCTGCAGTGGCATTTCTACTGGGACGTTTTCTCCTTTTTCTACAGTCAGGTGTGGATGTGGGCCTACGTTTGGGCTCCTTGAAAGTCCAGATTTCAGCCTTATCCATTTTCTTCTAGAAACAATTTGCTTCCCTCCCTGAGGTTCAGACGTTCTTGAAGGGTGTTCTGCACATCCAACCGCCGCCCTTTGTGCCTCCCTCGGCACCTTGGTATCTCAACGTGGTGTTGCAGTTTTTCAGATCGGAGTGGTTTGAGCCTTTACAGGAGGTTGACATAAAGTTTCTTTTTTTTTTTTTCCAAAATGTATTTATTGAGGTTTAGAAAATACAAGCGATAGCAGATAAGGACGTAATATCCAACCGTATACAGAATCACAATAATCATCTAGTCATTCACATATAAGGTGATAGGGATCCAGCAGAAAACCTCACATTTTCCATTTTCTAATTTAAAGTGTCAGAATACACATAACAGAATGACATACAGCAAAGAAACAATGGTGTATGAGAACAACAATTGTGTTCCTGATGTAGGAGGAAGACTGAAAAAACAGTGTAACATACTAATGCATCTCCCCCTTTGGGGAGCGCTAAACCAAAAACAATAAACTAACATAAAAATAATAACAATAATAATAACAATACCTGCCGAGGCTAGGGGACTGCCGACCCATCCACGGAGACATCATCAGAGCAAGGGAAGATATGTAGATGGAAGAGATCCAGAAAAAAGTAGTAGAAGAGGGAAGACACAGAGAGCTGATGTGGGTGTCAGAGATTAGAATGATAGAGTGGAGAGAGAAGAAAAAGACGGAGAGCGGAGAGGGAGGAAGGATAAGTAGTTATGGGAGAAATATGGGAGGGTTGTCTGCCAGAAGTTGGTACCCGTACCAGGTGGTGCAATGAAAACTCTGCTTAATGGCTATTTTTGTTTGAGTGGGTAATTTATTAATAAACCGTCCCCAGCATTGAAACAACGTGGGAGTTAATATTTCCTTATTAAAGGAAGTTTCTAGCCAATCAATCGTAAATAGAAATAGCAGTCTAGAAGTAGCTAGTGTCAGCGTGGTGGGGGGGTATCAGATATCCATTGCTGAAGAATGGCTTTCCTGCCTACCGCCGAAAGGATCACAACTAATTTTGCATCCTGAGAGAGAAGGTCGTGTTGATCAAGAACATAGCCAAAGAGAGCTTAAGAGGCAGTGCATTGGAAGCGCAAGCCCACCTCGGAAGTTCCATATGTTTGTAGCTCAGCCCAGAATTTTTGGATATAGTGGCAGTGCCAAAAGCAGTGTATGAAGTCAGCCACTGGTGCAGAGCATTTTATACATTTTGCCGAGTCAGACAAACCCATCAAATGACTCCTCTTTGGAGAGATATAGGCTGTATGCAATATCTTATTGGACATTTCCTGGTATAAGCTAGCCGGGACAGTTTAAGGGAAGCCGCAAAGCTATCCATCATGGCGTCAGGGAACATGGAGGGGATTTGGGAGGACCATTTCTGTACTTGGGCTAGATCAGTGGTGGGTATATGTTCTGTGCGTATGCGGGTATATATGGTCGAAATGGAACCAGTCCCCGAGCGTAGAAGCGTATCTAGGGAATTGACAAAGTCTGATGCATTGAGGTGGGAGAGGACTGATTGTATGTAATGTGAAGCCTAAAAAAAATAGAATTCATGGCGGGGGCTAACTTCATATTTGGCTAATGTCTCTGCAAAAGTGAATATTCTCTTATTAGAGTCAAGAAGGTCACCAATGCACGTGATGCCCATGGCACGCCAGGCAGTGAAGGGGAGGAGGGCCTGCCCTTTTTGAAAATGTAAGTTCCCAACTAAAGGAAGAAACAGTGAGTGGGCATGTTGTAGCTTGAGAGATTTATGGGATAACCTCCACGCCGTAATAGTAGAGGTCAGGAGTATGTTGTCGAGGTGGAAAGTGGATATATCGGATTTATTCGCATGGAGAATGTAGCTAAGAGATAGAGGGGCACAGAGTTGGGAATCGATCGGTTATATTGCTCTATATCCGGCAGATTCACTCCATCATTCTGCACTGTTTGGGATAGTTTAAAGAAACTTATTCTGGGTCGTTTATTAGCCTAAATAAATTTAGAGATCGAGGAGTTGAGGAGAGAGACATCAGACTTTGAAAGCATGATGGGTACCATCTGCAGCACGTAGAGCAATTTGGGGAAACTAGCCATCTTAACTAGGCTACAGCGTCCCAACAGATTGAGGGGTAAGGTTTGCCACAGCGTCAGTTCCGTCTGAATTTTAGTAAGGATGGGGTGGACATTGTCAGAGTATAGTCGAGTGGGGTCGGAAGGGAGGTAGTATGTGATATGAGTAAGGGCCCAGCGGAATGGAAAAGGCGGGTCCCAGCCCACGGTTATCAGCGTCCGGAGTCTTACCGGTACGCTGGGGCCGCGGGGCTGGCTTCCTTGGTGATGTGCGGGCAGCGGCGGAGGTGGGCTGCTGCGCCAGATCCGTGGGCAGCAGTAGCGGTGGTGAGGGGGTCCGCTCGTGGCGGCAGGACGCCGCTACAGCGGGTCGCTCTTGCTGAGCCGTTTCTAGGAGACCAGGGGCAGTGAGCTTTGTAGCTTTGCAAAAAGGTCTGCATTACTGGGCGCCGCCATGTTGGAGACCAAGTTTTAAGCATAGTTCTTGTTTCCTGTTTCTTCCAGCCAATCCAGGGGAAGCTCTACCTAGTACTCTGAAGGGGGACCACTCAGGAATACCAGGCACTGTGGATATCACCAAGATGATCATCTGCATTTTCTACTGATCAACACTGGTGGAGCAATTCTATACTGCTCACTCTCACTAACTCCATTTTATATTTTCACCTTCCCTATCTCTTTATTTCAAATTTAGATAGAGATATTAACAATAAAAAAAAATAAAAATAAAAAAAAAAAAAATATTTTGTGAACAGAAGACCATACTGGTCAATATTTTAAGCAACAGAATAAATGTTAAGTTTTAGATTATTCATCTTTACATCTTCACTGTACATTATGGTTTAATATTATATTAATTTTTCAAATAAGAGTGCCCCCAAAAAGGATTTCTTTTGTCTTTTCTTTCTTATATATGTAGTTAATCTACAAAAGTATTTGGGGGCACCGCCAATAAGTAAAGTGCTTTCTAAATAATTGATTATTAGCACTGTGTATATTGGTATTTTCAGACTTATCTATATTTAGGTGTGTCTACATAGCACACAGATAGTGCGGAACTGACAAATTTCCTTATAGAAGCTCTACCTATAAAAGGGGGCTGGTTTAGGACAGGGATGCCAGTGCTTCAAGTTACAACCCTGTATTAGGTGCTTTAGCCTGTGCTCCCAGGATTCCTGCTGTATTCTGGTTCCTCCTGATCCTGCTTGGTCGGTTCTCTGTTGCTGCTGCAGCCCTGCCATTTCTAGTCTGTTACTGCCTGTGGAAGCGCTCCTGGAAAACCCGGTCCAGTAAGACTCTTTGGGCACAGTCGGCCCCGGGTCTTCAGCCTCGTCTTTCAAGCCACACTCCACAGATCTCCATCACCAGCCACGCCTTTGTACCACCGTCTCCAGCCACGTCTTCAACCACCATCCACAGTTCCACAGTTCATCATCTACAGTCTCGTCTTTCAAATCACAGTCCACAGTTCTTCGTCCCCTGCCACGTCTTTAACCATCGTGCCCCAGCTTCGGTCCTCTACCTCAGCCCTGTACATAATAAATACTTTCCATTGACTCTCAAACCCCGCCTACGTTCTTCATTGCTCCGTGTCCCATGCAAAGGAACTAATTCAAGCCCACTCATCTGGTTCATTCACAGCCTGCTACCTCCTCGGGCAAATCTCAGCTGCCGGATCCTCAGACTTTGCTAGACGTGACAATGGTTATCTGAGGGAATACGGCTAGCGCTTCCGATTTGTCATAATTGATGGAAAAACCCGCAAAGGAGGAAAAGCGTTCAATGACGTTCTGTAACGCCATAACAGATTGTCGTGGGTCGGAGGTAAAAAGGAGGATGTCGTCCGCAAACGCCATGAGCTTAATCTCCCTGTTGCCAATTCTAATACCCCGAAAGGTAGATAAATTAAGGATATACCATATGAAGGGCTCTAAAGCAATATTAAAATGGAGGGGAGAAAGGGGGCACCCCTGTCTAGTCCCCCTCTCAAGGAGAAAGGGAGGGGAGGGAATGTTATTAACCACCACCTGCGCAGTTGGGCTGGCATAGAGGGATTCAACCAGGCCGTGAAAGGTCTCGCCAAATTGTTGGTAAAGTAAGACTCTAGCAAGATGAGGCCAGGCAATCTTGTCGAAAGCCTTTTCTGCATCAAGGTTAATTAGGATGTTATCCGTAATAATATTAGTACGTGAGTAAGTGATGGCTGCTAAAGCGGTCCTAATACCCTGTACTGACTGTCTATGTTTAAGGAAGCTCATCTGCGCAGGCGATATAATGCGAGAAAGACATAGTTGCAATCTATTGGCCATCAATTTTGTGAGAATTTTAAAGTCCTGATTGAGGAGGGAAATCAGCCTGTAAGACCCAGGTAAAGAGGGGTCCTTACCCAGTTTCGGTATAACAATTATCGTGGCCTCATTGAACCTAATTGAGGTTTGTTTGGAGGTAAGAATATGATTGTAGAGAGATGTGAGAGTGGGGGCTATCTCATCACGTAGCATCTTGTAAAACTCTGCGCCAAAACCATTGGGGCCGGGGCTTTTGTTATTCGGTAAGGTTTTAATAACTTCAATAACTTCCTCAACTGTGATCAGGTTGTCTAAGGAATCCCTCTCCTCCTGAGTTAGAATAGGGAGAGCAGCCTCCTCTAGGAAAGAATGGTTAGCGTCGGGGTCATCGGGGCCTTTGGCATACAAGGATTGGTAAAAGTTCCTAAATTCAGTGCAGATAAGGTCAGGGATAGTACTCAGTGTGCCTGAACTAGTGATTGCATTAACCCAGGTACAGGATTTAGGACCCTTAATTAAGTTGGCCAGCGATTTGCCCAACTTATTGCCCCACCTGTGGTGTCTGTTCCGCTGATAGTCGTAGGAGAGTTGGGCCCGTTCCGTGAGGAATGTGTCATAAATGAGCTTGGCCGAAAGATAGGCCTCTTTGTGGGCAGGGGTGTGATGTTGGGTGTAGCTACGGTATGCATAGGGGAGAGTAGAGCTTAAGGTTTGTAATTGGGAGGAAAAAATTTTCCATTTGGCATGAGTGTAGGACATAATGTGTCCTCTAAGGACGGCTTTAGCTGCCCCCCAAAAGATTGGCGAGTCTGAATTTTTGTCATTTTTGTCTAGATAGTAATTGAGCCAGGACTGTTTGAGATGGAGCAGAAAGTCAGTGGAGTGGCATAGGTAGGAAGGAAACTGCCATCTCGGGACATTACAAGGGGATAAGTTCAATTGAACATGAAGAGATATAGGGGCATGGTCGGAGATAATGATGTTATCAATGGAGGTGTAGGTAACTTTGGGGAGGAGGTCAGCAGCAGTAAAAATATAGTAAATTCTAGAGTGAGAAGAATGGGGAAGGGAATAGAAGGGGAAGTCTTTCTGGGTGGGGTGAAGTATTCACCAGGGGTCTAGAAGATTCAGTTGGGTGCAGAAGGAGGAAAGTAGGTGAGTGAGAGGCGTAGTGGCGGCGGCACTTACCCTGGATCTGTCCATGGATGGGTCGACGACCAAGTTGAAGTCCCCACCAACTATCAAATTCTGACCACCCCAGGAGATAAGAGTTGATAAGAGATCTGCAAAGAAAGAATCAGGTAAGGTATTGGGTGCATATAGGTTAAGAAGGGTATAGACAGTATTATGAGTATATACATCTACTAGCAAAATCTACCCTCTGGGTCATGCTGTTTTCTAAGAATTGAATGTTGTAAGTTGGCGTGGAATAGAATTGCCACCCCTCCAGATTTAGAGTGATAAGGTGACGATATGCAGTTTCCAATCCACGGGGCACATAGGGTATGTCTAGGGTCATCTAACCAGTGCGTCTCTTGCAGGAATGTAATATGGGGAGACATACATTTCAGGTGAGACAGCACCTTTTTCCTTTTGACCGGGTGGTTAAGGCCCTCTACATTCCAGGATACAAAGCGGAGCAGTGTAGCGTCTGGATCATCATCTACATGGGGCTGTGGGCGGTAGTCGGATGACATACTAGCCCACCCCTACCGGGAAGAAAATCATGAAAGAAGCGTAGGAGATAAAATAGGGTCCCACCCCGTCCCAGCGAGCAGGGGGGGGGGGGAGTCCCCCAGTGGGTGGAAGGGGTCCCGGCCTAGGCAGACACAGCTAACAAAACAAATAAACAATAAAAACAGCATCAAACAACGAGAAAAACAGGTAGCAGGCATGAGTGCGTAGCAATCACACTTCGGACAGTCTGCATGTGAGACCCGAGCAGAGTCATACAGTAATCAAGTAGTAGGAAGGGCGAAATGCAGCTTTGCCTCGTCTGGATCTTCAAAGAATCTCGGCCGACCATCTTCAAAGACTCTGAGGCGTGCTGGATATAGCAGAGAGAATTTGATCTTTGCATCAAAGAGATGTTTGCAAATGGGGGCAAAGTCCTTGCGTTTCGCTGCCACTAAAGCTGAAAAGTCCTGGAAAATGAGGAGATGTTCAGCATTGATCGACAGACTGGCAGTTTTGCGGTAATGGTCAAGAAGTCTTGTTTTGTCCGCGTAATTCAGGACTCTCATTATAACCGGGCGTGGGCGTCCGGAAGAATGTTTCCGCTCCGGCCCCAGCCTATGGGCTCTTTCGATGACAAGAGGGACACCTTTTAGATTCATAGATAGCTGCTCTGGGATACCCGATGAGAGGAGATCTAGGAGCTCATGGCCTTTTATTGATTCTGGGATACCAATGACTCGTAAGTTGTTAAGACTGCCGCGGTTTTCCAGGTCGTCGAGTTTCTCCGAGAGGTCTGCGACTTCCAGTTGTTTGGCTCGCAAGGAGCGTTGGGCTTCTCCCAGGTCATCTTCTAGAGCTGATATCCTTTGTTCTGTTTCGTCAAGGTGGGTGGAATGTTGAGTAAGCAAGGTCGATGACGACTCTATAGCCTCTTTAATGCCCACCAATTTTTCATCAAGAAGAGGCCCCAGTACCACCAGCAGGTCCTTATGCTTCATTTTAAGCTGTTTAACAGGCAATCTAGATTTGCGAGAGCACCGGGAAAGTGAGAGCGTAGTCGAGTGATCAGAGTCAGATGAGTCGCCACCGGGAGTATCCTCTCGAGATTGCTGAGCGATGCCTGCGGACATCACGGGCAGAGGTATCAGGAACTTTTCCATGTAGGGTCGCCCAGGAGGGAGGTGGAGGCTAAAAACACTGAGGCTCCTAATAGTAAAGGATGTAGTGGGTCCCACATGCTAGGTGTTTATTTACTGTTGAGCCTCATCTTAGTCATGGCAGCTACCCAGAAGGAGCATAGAGTAAAACAAAACAAAATAAAATGAGATAAGATGTCCCCTGCCAGAGGTCAGGCAGGCCTTTGGAGGTGGGTGTAGAGCTAGTAAGGTTAGACAAGGAGTGAGACTTGGTTTCAGCGGGGTGTCATCCCCAAAAGTATGAAGAATACCTATGTATTACAGTTCATAAGATCCTGATTTAACATCTTGAAAATTGGACTATTAAAAGACTGTATGTTCTAACCTTGACGTTAATTATTGCTCTGGGATGAAGATTTATGATTTTATTGATCCCATAGGGTACTTTAGTGTAAATTATCCAGATGGGCCTACAATAAACTAGGTGACAAACAACAAGCAAAACAAATAATCCATATGTGACCCATTGGTTATCTATGTTGGAATAATGAGTATATAGGAATTATAAGAAATTATACTTACCGTCTTGAACAGATACCTCGAACTTAAAAGAGACAACTACACCAGGAATGATGGGGACAAGGAGATATATGCAGATTTGGGAATAGTATGGGAAAATACGTCTGAGAAAATTAGGGATGTGTACATCCAATCATACTGAGAGGAACAGGTTCCATAGGTTCCTATGATACAAGATAAGGGATGCTACTGTGGGATGAGATAGTAGGTATATTTATATACAACAGGTAGACTCAATATCTCTCAATTATAATGTGGCTCAACATTTTAAATTTATTATAATATTGAGATTGCTGGGAACTACTCCATGAACTAGTATTCTGTAGGACCACCTTCATAATATATTTATAAGTGTACAATTTGTATGCATATCACATATTTTTAGTCACATTTATTTGGAGGGTCACTATTAGATTTTATTTATATATATATAGATTAAATCATCATTATAATTTCACCATTTTCAGTTCACTCACCAGATAATAAACACTCTTGGCCATGAAATATTTACATGACCATTATAAATAACATACAGTCACTATCTTATTTTCACTGTATTAAATTAAATTCTGACACAGACACATATAGTACACCACTCAGTTGTTTTTCACATTTTTTATGTTTATTTTATTTTCACATTGCAGTTTGAGGTGTTAATTTTGTCATGTTTCCTATTATGTGGTTGCCAATGACAACTGTTATACATCACTTTTCCAATATACACTCACCTTACTTACTAAGCATACTCAAGTTTATCTCTCATACTGGACACACCGAGTATCCCTTTAATATTACTCTTAGGAACCTATTATTATGATTCCATTGGATCTAACTAGTCAGATGACTTGAACC
The DNA here is from genome assembly GCF_028390025.1 of Pseudophryne corroboree. Classification (NCBI taxonomy): domain Eukaryota; kingdom Metazoa; phylum Chordata; class Amphibia; order Anura; family Myobatrachidae; genus Pseudophryne; species Pseudophryne corroboree. Next base: position 661,769,489 of record NC_086449.1, on the reverse strand, counting down.
GTAGCCCAGAATCAGAGACACAGATTTAACATTATTTCTATCTCTGGTGCACGTATTTTGGGCTCTCTGATAGGTTAATAGGTGTCACATGATCGGACTGAGCACAGTCCAAATCCCATTAACAGGAGACGCAACGTGATTGGATGGCCCTGTCACGTGACCGGGAATCTGCCCCACGATTGGTGTATCTGTACTGTTAAATTAGGGCTATTGGAGGCATTCTGGTTAGCCCTGAAAAAACTTTACTGTGAAACGCGCGTCGGCGATTCACACTGTGCTGCTGTGTATAATAACAATGTGCTAAGTGTATTGTGTTGTTAGGAGTAGAGCGCGATCTATACTAAAGCAGAGCTGGCTATTGTGAAGCCTCATGACACTGATGGAGCTCACAAGCTTTCCTGCACTGAGAGGATTATTTAACCACATATGACTCAGCAAGCTGCATGTACTAGCAACATTGTAACAAGACCAAGATACACTGTTTAATGTAGCAGCTGAGACATCTTTATAGCACTGCTTGTTACCTTACAAGTATAGAACAATTACCTAGCAGTGTTTATGTGCTACTCAGGTTAAATGCTGTTCATTTGATATATAGGTTTCTATCACACAGCTGATAATTACAAAATAGCCAGTTAGGATATACTACTATATGATTATTAACAGCTGATGGAGTGTCCCAGTGTACTGTATTAGTGCAATATTCAAACAGCTCACTAAACCCTGTGCCTCACAGCTATGATATATATTCCACTATAATAGTAGTGAATATTGTGGAAAAATGTCAGTTTATATGCATTATTGGACATCACAGTGTCTCTCATTAACAATATCACTAATGAACATTGTGATTACTCACTTAGAGTGATATTTACTTTATTAATTACCTGCTGTAAATCGACTGAGAACAGCTAATTATATTGAGATCACTAGTGAGGAGAAGCACTGATCTATAGCTGTATAAGCACATAAGTGAACATCAATTATCATTCACTTAAAGTGACACTGACTTCAGTAATTGATTAAGAACAGCCAATTACATTGAGATCACTAGTGAGGAGAAACACTGATTCATAGCTGTACAAGCATATGAATGCATACAAGTGAGGGGTCATAGGGCCCAAACAGATTAATCACTTAAAGTGATACTGACTTCAGTTATTACCTACTGTGAATTGATTGAGAACAGCTAATTACATTGAGATCACTAGTGAGGATAAACACTGATTCATAGCTGTACAAGCATATGATTGCACATAAGTGAGGGGTCACAGCGCCCAAACTGATGGGGAGCTTTCTATTGGAATATTGCACTTTACAGTACCCTCAGTAAGCCTACCTAGTACAACTGATCAGTGACTTCAAAGCGCCATTGGGCACTCAGCCTAACAACACATATAATCTGATTCAATGGTCATAGTACCTACAATATATTATATATGTGTAGCACTACACAGCACAGTGTGTGTTTTTATTCACACATATCACACTTTGTTTTGTCAATTTATATGTTTTTGGTTTCAATATTTCACAGCTACAGGTCTTTTTAACAAATATACTCTAATAAAAGTTATATTTTATGTATCAATTTAATGTTTGAGTGCGCCACTTCAAGTCCAATTCTTCTCTGTTTCTTTTTGTGCATAACTATATATTGGCAACAATATATTCAGTGGCAGCACCCCCCTATGTAATTCAAATATCTGATATAGAATATAACTAGGAGTTTCCTTTGTTCTAATTTGGAACTTTTCTACAATATGCTAGTGCAGTAGTATCTCTTTCCCTTTCCCTGCTAACGTATAGATGTTAAATAAGCAGGAGCTCATCTAGGCTGCGACTGCTCTCCTCCGATGCCAGGCCACACCCCACGATGTAAAGTTTCTTACGTGGAAGACTGTTACACTGTTAGCCTAGCCCCTATTTGATTTTTCATGAAGATAGAGCGGAACTCAGAACACGTCAGCAATTTCTTCCTATGGTGGTGTCTGCGTTTCATATCAACCAACCTATTGTGGTTCTGGTGTTTACAGACACCTCTGCTTCCTCAAAGTTCTTGGATGTTGTGAGGGCTTTGAAGATCTATGTGGAGAGGACAGCCCATCACAGGAAATCTGACTTGCTGTTTGTTCTCTACGATCCCAAGAAAATTGGGTGTCCTGCTTCCAAGCAGTCTATAGCTCACTGGACAGGTGTGCTATCCAGCAGGCTTATTCTACGGTAGTTTTGCCAGTTCCTAAAGTACAGGCCCACTCAACTAGATCTGTGGGTTCTTCCTGGGCGGCTGCCTGGGGTGTCTCGGCCTTACAGTTCTGCCGACCAGCTACTTGGTCAGGTTCTAACATGTTTGCTAAGTTCTACAAGTTTGATACTTTGGCCTCCGAGAACCTTCAGTTTGGTCAATCAGTTCTGCAGGAACCTCAGCACTCTCCCACCCGGTTTGGGAGCTTTGGTACATCCCCATGGTACTAATGTGGACCCCAGTATCCTCTAGGACATAAGAGAAAATAGGATTTTAATTACCTACTGGTAAATCCTTTTCTCGTAGTCCGTAGAGGATACTGGGCACCCGCCCAGTGCTTTGTGTTTCCTGCACTGTAACTTAGTTAAGTAATGTTGGTTCAGCTGTTGCTGTTCCTGTTCAAGTTGGGTTAGCATGGCTTTCCGCTTGTTTGTGTGTGCTGGTTCAAATCTCACCACTGTTCTGTTACATCCTTCCTCAGGATATGTCCGTCTCCTCGGGCACAGTTTCTAGACTGAGTCTGGTAGGAGGGGCATAGAGGAAGGAGCCAGTGCACACTATTGATTTCTTAAAGTGCTCATGACTCCTAGTGGACCCGTCTATACCCCCATGGTACTAATGTGGACCCCAGTATCCTCTACGGACTATGAGAAAAGGATTTACCGGTAGATAATTAAAATCCTATTTTCCTTCAGTGTACTTAAGTTATTGGGAAGGGAACACAATCCATCCACATGTACAGTATACTATGCCAAATAGGTTTCCCCAAACCAGTGGCGGAACTAGCGAGTGGTGGGACCAGGTGAAAAATTATGCTTTGGGCTCTCCCACTGACATGCCTTTAACCTGCCCCCTGTTTATGAAAAATGAGGCAGTTAGTACGTTGATACATTGAGTGCTTGTGGCTGTGCCCCTTCCACGGCAGTGTTTTTCCCACTTTTTCCCCAAATGCCCAGTGTATCCGTGACATGCTTCCACCACAGCAACATGTTCACCACATCCCCACTAAACAACATCACTGCACTACTTTGTCCTTATATACTATATTACGCTCCAACAGTACATCACTGCACTACATCACTATACTGCATTCCCTCCATATGCTACACAAAGTAACTACATCCCCCTTTTGCGCTGCACTACATCATTATATCCCCCTTTACACTGCACTACATCCCCCTACTGGCCACACTATCGCTGCTCTACATCTCCCCTGTGCACTGCATTATGGCCCTCATTCCGAGTTGTTCGCTCGCTAGCTGCTTTTAGCAGCATTGCACACGCTAAGCCGCCGCCTACTGGGAGTAAATCTTAGCTTAGCAGAATTACGAACGAAAGATTCTCAAAATTGCGAATAGAAATTTCTTAGCAGTTTCTGAGTAGCTCGACACTTACTCTGCCACTGCGATCAGTTCAGTCAGTTTCGTTCCTGGTTTGACGTCACAAACACACCCAGCGTTCGCCCAGGCACTCCCCCGTTTCTCCAGCCACTCCCGCGTTTTTCCCAGAAACGGCAGCGTTTTTTCACACACACCCATAAAACGGGCAGTTTCCGCCCAGAAACACCCACTTCCTGTCAATCACACTCCGATCACCAGAACGAAGAAAAATCCTCGTAATGCCGTGAGTAAAATACCTAACTGTTGAGTAAAATTACTAAGCGCATGCACTCTGCGAACATTGCGCATGCGCAGTAAGCGACTAATCTCAATATAGAGAAAATCGGCAGCGAGCGAACAACTCGGAATGAGGGCCTATATCTGCCCAACCCCAATATGCTCACTATATCACTACATCACCCAGAGCCGGCCATAGGCATAGGCAAACTAGGCAATTGCCTAGGGCATTTGATATGCCTAGGGGCATCAGCAGATTCTGCTGATTAAAATTATATGCGGCATGCCTATATTCTGTGTGTAGCATTTCATATGCAGATACAGCCACAGTCTCGCACAGTATATAGGCATGCTGCATATCATTTTAATCAGTAGAAGCTGCTTGTGCATCCTAGCCAGATAGCAATGCAAATAAGATGCATTTTCATTAAAAAAAAAGGTGCCCGACATTAGCATTGAGGCAAGATTTATGAGAACACATCTGTATCCAAGCAGAGTCAGAGGTCACAGTGTTAGTGGCAGTGTGAGTGCTGTGTGCATGTGAGTGGGTTGGTTGTGCAGTAGTGTTCAGAATATGTGTAAGGAGCATTATGTGTGTCATGTAAAAATGCATTAATAATGTGCAACATATGTGTAAGGGGCACTATGTGTGTCATTATGTGTATAAGGGCATTAATAATGTGCGGCATATGTGTAACATGGTACTACTGTATTTGTCATGTGTATAGGGGCACTAATAATGTGCAGCAAATGTGTAGGTGGCACTATGTGTGTCATTATGTGTAAAGGGGCACTAATAATGTGCAGCAAATGTGTAGGTTGCACTGTGTGTGTCATTATGTGTATAAGGGCATTAATAATGTGCGGCATATGTAAGGGAAATTATGTGTAAAAGGGCATTAATAAAGGTGTCATAATGTGTAAGGCGCATTATGTTTATAAGGACATTAATAAGGTGTCTCATATGTGTAAGGGGCATTACTGTGTGGAATTATGTGTATAAATGCATTACTAATGTGTGGCATTATGTGTATAAGGTACTCTACTATGTGGCATTGCATATAGAAAGGGCACTACTGTGTCGTCTATTGTGACTAAAGAGCAATAGGGTGTGGTGTAATGTGAATAAGGAGCAATTCAGTGTGATGTAATGTGAATAAGGGGCTCTACTGTGAGGAGTAACGTTTATAAGGTAAAGTGATACTACTGTGGGATGTAATATGAATTATGGACACTATTGCATGATTAAATGTGAATAAAGTTGCAGTACTGTGTGGTGTAATTGGAATTGGGGTTACTGTTGTGTGGCCATGCCCCTTGCCAGCAAAAACACACCCCATTTTGGGCTGTGCGCCAAATTTGCGAGCTGTTCCTATTTAAAGTATAGAGGGTACAAACACCAAAATAAGGACTGCTATGGGTGAGGGGTGATGGTGCTGGGAAAGAGGTGTAAGGTCAGGGGCGGAACCAGCGGTGGTGCTAGGGGGCACCAGCCAAAATCTTGCCTAGGGCATCATATTGGTTGGGGCCGGCTCTGACATCACCCACATGCACTGCACTACATCACTATATTACCCCCATATACGCTGCACTACATCCCGCTATGCACTGCACAACATCACTTCATCCACCCATGCACTGCACTACATCCTCCCTATGTGCTGAACAGTGGCGGAACTAGCGAGCGGTGGGCCCAGGTGCGACAAAATGCTTCGGGCCCCCCCTTCCCTCATCCCGTCTAAGTCCACCCCCTCACCCCTGGAGAGGATCTGGTGAGGGGTACCTGCTCAGGGCCAGGGAAATAGATACCTAGCAAGAGTGCCGTAACTAGACATTTTAGTGCTGTGTGCAAAGGCATCGTAGCCCCCCTATGCAAAACAGGGGCAGTGCGCGCCATAGCCGCAAAAAATATAGGGGCGTGGCTTCATGGGGAAGGGGTGTGGCCACAAAATAATACCAATTCATATAACGGTGCACAGTAGTTTCCATTATTCAAATTACGCCGCACAGTAGCACCACTACACCAGGTAGAGCCCATTTAACGCATTGCGGCGGACAGATTCCCCTTTTTACACAGTACGGCAGACAGCGTCCCCTTTTACACATTACGGCAGACAGCGTCCCGTTTTTACACATTACGGCACACGGCGTCCCCTTTTTTACACATTACGGCAGACGGCGTCCCCTTTTTACACATTACGGCAGATAGCGCCCCCTTTTTACACATTACGGCAGACAGCGTTACCTTTTTACACATAACGGCAGACAGTGTCCTCTTTTTACACATTACGGCAGGCGGCGTCCCCTTTTTACACATTACGGCAGACAGCGTCCCATTTTTACACATTACGGCAGACAGTGTCGCCTTTTTTACACATTACGGCACAGTCCCCCTTTTTACACATAACGGCAGACAGCGTCCCCTTTTTACACATTACGGCAAATAGATAGATAGATAGATAGATAGATAGATAGATAGATAGATAGATAGATAGATAGATACTGACGACGATTGAAATTAAATTGAAACGTTGCACTATACAGGGACTGGACCTGTCATTATAGGCTAAGACCGGGAGTGCCGCTTATGCCACTATCTGTGTGTGTGTGTGTGTGTGTGTGTGTGTGTGTGTGTGTGTGTGTGTGTGTATATATATATATATATATATATATATATATCCAGGAGCGGATTGGGAACAAAAAGCAGCCCTGGAAAAAATCTGTACTAGTGGCCCCACTTGGGCAGCACCAGAGGTGTAAGGTCTAGCCATGGGCCATGGCAGCAGCACCCTCCCCCCAAGACTTTCCAGATAGTGGGGATGTCCAGCATCAAGGGGAAGTTAAAAAGAAATAAAATTAAATATTATGAGCACATTATATGATACACCTTTAGAATTTATGAAACTATATAATTCTTTAGAAAGATATATTTTCTTGCTTATTACACCAACCGTATCCCAATCTCTATTCACTCAATCTTATATGTCAGCCAAGCAGGCAGACAGAGCATACACTAGATCATCTGCAATCACAGGCTAAGTGGCAAAGTCATTTTCATATATGCAAATTGTTTGTCATCTTATTCATTATGTCTATAAATAGGGCCACATGTCGTCAAACAAAACAGGCCCCACAGGTGCGTCGGCCCACCGGGAATCTTCCCCGTAGACTCTATGGCCAATCAGCCTCTGTATATATCCCAAATGAACACTTCAAATCCACAAATCCAAACTCAGCTCTAGTGAAGGAAAAGGTCCTGAGCTTACAGAGAGGGCACCTATATTGCTGCAGAGGAGGGAGTCCCGTTGATGCAGAGAGAGTCAGTCCCAAAACATAATGTACAGTATAATAGGGGCCAGTACAAGGATATAAGATTGTATGCTGCAGGAGTAGGGGACCATTATCCATTCAGACAGGAAACAGCATCAGGAGGGCCGCCCGCAGTCTCCTTTGTAGCCCCAGTCCCTCACGTAGTGGCGCTCAACCTGTTCACCCCTCGGACTCCAGTGATGTTACCTGCAGAACAGGGAGCCGGGAGGCAGCAGGAGGTAGGGACTTCAAGATGGTGCATCCAGAAACAGGTGAGTGGAGCTCCGTTTCGGGGATGGCTCTTATTCACGGGGCGGGGGGCAGCAGCTGGAGGGACACCCGTTCGGGAGCTGCAGATCATGAAGCCAGCGGACCTGGTGAGGCAAGCGTTTGGCAATTGTTTCCTCCCCCCCCCGGCCCGTTATTTTTCTCACAGGCAATCACAGTGGTCTGCCCCATCCGGCCTCAGCGCCCATAGGCAGCTGCCTAATGGAAGTGCTGGCTCTGGCTGCGGCTCCCTCCTCCTCCTTCCCATCCCCCCCCCCCTCGTGGCCGCTGCGTCCCTGCTGCTCCTCTCCTCGGGTGGCGGCGGTGGCCCGCAGCACATAGAGGCATGTAATGAGTCAGTTTGACTCAATACATGCCGTGCTAGCTTTGGGCCCCTTGACAGTGGCGGGCCCCAGTGCAAGGCACTGCTTGCACTGGCGGTAGTTCCGCCACTGGTGCTGAATTACATCACTACATATCCTTATAAACTGCACTACATCACTTTTGTATACTACACTCTCCGCAACAACATTAGAACATCCCAGTGCCTTCCTCCACATAAACTTACCAGCTCCTAACAGAGTTGCCTGGTCCTCCGAACATAAGGGATCAGATTAAGATAGAGGACGGCATTGTAAAGGCGAGGGAGGGCTGCAGTGCAGAGGGGAAGAAGGGGACGGGCCTGGTCCTACAGAAGCTGTACTCTAAAGAAGGGCCGCCTCTTCCTTCGATATGGGCCCATAGTGACTGACTGACTAATTATTAGTTAATGTCCTTGGTTTTCGGGCATTTCATTGCCGCAGACTCCGATGCAATGCACTAGATGTACCGCCGGTAGTTCTGCCACTGCCCCAAGCCAATCCCTGAAGGATTCCATCTTTTACCAAGAGATTCTGCTCTAAGCAACCTCAATAGAAAAAAATTAGAGAAGCAAAGAGTGTCATTATTATTAATAACAGAACCATACTTGCCTACCTGCCCCTCTCCATGAGGGAGAAAATGCTCTGTTCCTGGACTTTCCTGGTAATGTATGATTGCCATCACCTGTGGTGAGATGGTTAATTGATAAGAAAGGTGTTTCACCACTGGTGATGGCAATCAGTCATGACCAGGAAAGTCCAGGAACAGAGCATTTTCTCCCTCATGGAGAGGGTCAGGTAGGCAAGTATGAACAGAAGTCACCTCCGAGACCTGTGGCCTTTGGCCACGTACTATTTATTTGGTTGTGAAATTGCTCAATATCCTTTTTTTACCGAAAGTAGTATGTAAAGTATACATAGCTTATACTATATATAGCACAGGTTCTCATACTCGGCCCTCAGGACCCCACACAGTGCATGTTTTGCAGGTCTCCTCGCAGAATCACAAGTGACATAATTAGCTCCACCTGTGGACCTTTGAAAATGTGTCAGTGAGTAATTAATACACCTGTGCACTTGCTGGGTTACCTACAAAACATGCACCGTGTGAGGTCCTGAGGACCGAGTTTGAGAACCACTGATATATAGTATATTATAGAATTATGTCACATATTATTCAGTGCTGTCTTATTTCCTCTGTTGTGTGGATGCAGGAACAGAAATAATGGGGCAGAGACATAGCTGATTGTACACCCGTTTGCCCAGTGTATATTGCATGAATTCATTGTGCGTTTGCTCAGGAAATGTGTGCAATGCAAGACTGTATGCATCTACATTGCCATACCCTCCAACATGACCCGCCCCACTAGGTACAAAATGCTCTGTTTCTGGACTTCCTTCTTAATTTATTATTGCCATCACCTGTGAAGAAACAGCTTTCTTATCATTTAACTAGTTCAACACAGGTGATGGAAATCATAAATTAAGAGGGAAGTCCAGGAACAGAGCATTTTGTACCTAGTGGGGCGAGTCATGTTGGAGGGTCTGCATTGCATCTGCTCTTATGCTTGGTTTGCAGAGGCTGACATAAGCATAAATACACCTGAACAGAGACATGTCTTTTGCACCTAGTGAAGTCTAATGATGTTGATGACAACTAATAGGTGCCCAGTACCCACTTAGCAGCCATTACATTGCAAGATGAATACAACTTTGCATATGCTTGTGTGTTTATGTAACAACTAACAAGGAATATAGATTGTAAACTCCACTTAGGCCCAGATGGTATGAATGACTGAAATACTCTGTAAAGCGCTGCTGAATATGTGTGTGTTATAGAAATTACTTGATAAATAGATTATCTTTACTTGCACTTGTAACTCTCAGGACAAATGTGTTTACTTTCATACTGTAGGGGACTATCTGTAATAATAGTCTGTAAATGTCAAACATTGCTTGACCTTTTACGTTCCATAATGACAACACAGAGGAAGGTTTACAATCTAGCAGAGACTCAGGAGAAGCATACAGTAGTCTGGCTTTTATTGTTCACTGCTGAGGAGTCTAAATTTAGAAGCTTACATCACTCTTGCTGCGAAGCCGGCCTCCATGGCTCATCCTCCCTTTTCCCTAAGGTGCACCATATTTTCATATCGCTTATGAAAGGCTTCTAAATAATTTGTTTGCAGCACTCTGCTGTGTAAATTAGTTTGCTGGCATGGTGCAGAGTAATATTTAATGTGAGTATGTAGAGGAAGGGGGAGGAATGAAAACATATAGACAGTGTGTAAATAATACTGTATGTTAGGGTGAAACACAGCAGGTGCTTTCCATTTAAAATGATACAATAATCCTGTAGTGGAATATCTGTGTCCTAAATAATCAGGGTAATCATTTTACGTTGATTAGTAAAAACACTTTACACATGACTTCAGAAGTACTGTCCAATATAGAAAATTTGTTTAAAAAAAAATCAGTAGTAAAATTTATTTTACTAATGGTTTGTAGAAAAATTGCCCTTAGGTACTATATAAATTCAGTGCAGATTGAAAAGGATATATTCTGGCCAATTGCAGCCAAAAGAAAAAATATTTATTTTTTATTTTAAGCCATTTGGGGGATACTTTACTGTGATTTTATTTACATTTTCTGTTAGTGACAAAATATAGAAATATTGGGTGTATAATGAGCACTATTTCTATTTTCTTTGATAAATATGAAATGTGATTCCCATGTCAATGATAAGCAGGACACCCACAAGATTTGGGCATAATTCTGAAGCAAAACAGCAAACGCTACATTCCTTAAAATGGAACGTCTTCATTGCTAAAAAAAGAAATAAAAAAAATCTAAGTATATATTTAATGAAACCTCGTTTATGACATGCATCAGTGGGTCAGACCCATACCTACACTTTTTGGTACCCTTTGTCAAAAAGAGAATTGCAACCCCCCCCCCCCCCCCCATTATTTTTATTTTTCCAATAGGCCAATAGGGTCATAAGGCGCATGCCATTGTGGGGAAGGGGCATGACAAAATTTGGATACAAACCCTCTTTATACCACACTCATACACTTAATTTGAGAGCTCACTGTTATTCAGTTATCAAGCCCTTATTAAATAGAACATTTTAATATACTGCCTTACCCAGGATTCAAACCCACAACCTGTTGCATTCCAGTCTAACACCTTACTTGTTGAGCTCTTTGATCCTGCATAAAAACTGAGATTTCTAACTACAGCATATGGAGCTATTTAAACTTTGTAAAAAACAAAAACAAATCAGCATTGCAGTTCAGCAGATCTATGTAGTGTGCAGCACAAATCCAATCCCTTGCAGCCACACACTACATAGATCTGTTCACCTGCAATGCTTATCATCTTTTCATTAAGTACAAGGTAAGCTTTAAATAGTTAAAATTATCTAGCTTTCTATGCAGTGTCAGAGATCTCATGAATAGAGTGTCTGACTGCAATACCACAGGCGATAGGTTTGAATCCTGAGTATGCCAGCATCTTGAAATGTAATAAAGGACAATGTGACTGAATTTCAAAGAGCTCTCAAGCTAAGTTCATGAATGTTGTATAGGTATTAGCAAAGGAAGGGGTGGAGGTAGGAGACAGGGGCAGTCAGGAGATACTGGGCTTCAAAAAGGGGAGAAGCTACAAGTGAAAGTAATTAAAACCAATAACTGACAAGTGCTGCCAGCAGCACCCCCTACCCTACAGTGCTATGTGTGGTGGCACAGTCTGCACATACCTAGTTATAGCCCTGCTCATGTAGAGTTGGATGAAATTTACAGTAAGATATGTACAGCTCTCCATACTGTGTAAAATGTGTATGCTGTAGATAGACATGCATAAATCATTTGATGCCCTTAAAGTATATGATTTGCTTTATGCATGTCATGCGGAAAAGAGACATCCATCATCTCTATCAACTTGAGGATGATGACTGGGGTTTTCATTCATACGGAAAAAAATATATATAATTAATGAATTAAAAAATGCCAGAATGCTCCCTCTCCTCCCCAAATGTATGAGCAACACTAGCATCTATATACAGTCTTGTGGCTGCAAAACTTGAATAAAAGAGTGGAATCCCCCCAGAGAAATCCACTTTCAGCACTTTGCTATGACAGGCAGCCAGGGGTGTAGCGAGGGTGGCTCCAGTGGAGCACGAGCTCCGGGCCCCCAAAAAGTTAGAGGGCGCGCTGCCACCTGCCACCCCCCCCCCCCCTTCCCCCCTCCCTTACCTGAGAGTGTCAGGTAAAGAAAGAGGGAGAGAGTCAAAGTGTCAGGGTGAGAGAGAGAGACAGTGTTAGGGAGAGAGAGGAGCAAGAGGAGAGAGAGTGTTAGGGAGAGAGAGAGGAGAGAGGAGCAAGAGGAGAGAGAGTGTTAGGGAGAGAGAGAGCGAGAGAGAGAGAGGAGCAGGAGGAGAGAGAGTGTTATGGAGAGAGAGAGGAGCAAGAGGAGAGAGGGTGTTAGAGAGAGAGAGGGAGTGGAGCTAACGGGAGAGACACTACTGTACCTGATTACACAGCAGCACAGTCACAGGTCTCTCATGGAGACAGGCACTCCTCAGCATTAGGCCATGCCCCCTAAACAACTGTGAATCGCGGCACTGCTCTGCTGGGAGTTGGGGGAGCGTTGCTTGGTCTCTGCGCTGCATGTAGGTTGTGGTGTGCTGTCTTTCAACTGACCACACATTGCTCTTCCTGTGTACATTGGCCGGCACCCCTCATGTTTGGGGTTGTGCAAGCTTCCCCCTTGCCATACCAATTTCGATGCCTCTGGTCTCAACCATAGTGTAACGTGTATAAGGTGCTCTACTGTGTGGTATAAGGTGTATAAGGGTCTCTGTTGTGTGGCATAATGTGTACTACTGTGTGGTGTTATGTGAATAATGGACACTACTGTGTGGTGTAATGTGAATTGGTACTGTTCTGTGGCCACGCAGCTTCCCAGTGTTAAGCCATTATTTATTTATTATTACCAGTTATTTATATAGCTCACATATATTCCGCAGCGCTTTACAGAGAATATTTTGCCATTCACATCAGTCCCTGCCCCATGGTAGCTTACAATCTTTACCACATGTACACACATTCACATCAGTCCCTGCTCCATGAGCTTACAATGTATATTCCTTACCATACACAAACATAACAGGTTTAATTTCTGTTGGAGCCAATTACCCTACTAGTATATTTTTGTATTGTGGGAGGAAACCGGAGGAAACCCACGTAAGCACGGGAAGAATATACAAACTCCACACAGTTAGGGCCATGGCGGGAATCGATCCCATGACCTCGGTGCCGTGAGGCAGTAATGCTAACCATTGCACTGTCCGTACTGCCATGCCACTATATTGTTGTTGCAAGCCTTCGGCACACACTGACCCTATTTTAAATATGGGGGGTACCCAAAGGAAACCTTCGCTCTGAGCTCCACAAGGTCTAGAACTGGCCGTCACCAATTTATAATTTTTAAATAGTGTTTCTTTTCAAATGTAAAATGCCACCACATATTGACTAGGCCCCAAATTCAGTACAGGGGAGGGGGGCGCGAAAATATACCCTTGCTCCGGGCACCATAGCGCCTAGCTACACCTCTGCAGTCAGCATTTGTGGCACTATAGCAGGGAAACCTGCAGTGTGGGGCTCCCCTATAGTGCAAAGCTTTCCACATTCAACTATCCATATCCCTTTAGACATAGAGCAGAATAGCCTAGGACAATTGCTCTCCTTCCACATCAAAAAAAAAAAAAAGAAAATCCAGAAGAAAACCCCCACAACACTTACAAATGCCAGCATGCTTCTTAAGTTCAGCTACCAATATACCTAACAATGAGTGCATGACAGGGCTTCCTGGGGCATGTAATTATCCATGAAGAAACAAACAAAACAAAACAAAAATGAATGTCATTTTTAACCATTTCATTAATTTACACCTGCCAAACAGCAAATGTGCGAGGGGTCCTAGTGCTTTCATTAGTCCCGATGCCACTAAGGTAGTCATTTCTGTTTTGAATGGACTATTGATGGTGGACATTATGGCAGGTAGAATACATGCTAGGGTTTCCTTGCTATGGTGTCACAACCCAAAATGTTGTAGCCTGGTGCTGGTATCTACAAAATAAGTGTCACAGACGTATAGGATAGGAAATAGCTGCAGCTTAACAATGCCAGGCAAGGAGGTATGAACACTGGCAGACATTGGCTAAGCATGTACATGCTAGCATGAATAGGAATAACTAGAGAAAAGATAACTCACAGACTATCAAAACAAATCCTAGACAAAGCAGTGGGTGTGCAGAATAGTGACAAACAGTGACATATATCAGATAGCTGAATAGTAGAAGTTCCAATGCTACTAAATTCAGATTATGGGGGTCTACTAAGTAAGGCAAAATTATTTAGTATCACAGTTCCAATAATTCTTCACTCATTTTTCCAGAGCTTGTCCTCCGATAGCTAATGTCATTTATCTTGACCGTTCTCACAAATCCTCTGCACAGTTCTGCCATTTGTAAACAGCCCACATTACTGGCTGTATGCACATGCAATGGTTTGGGGGTGAAACCACTACTAAACACAATTCTTATGCCGGTTACACATTACATGATGTGTGTACCCAGCCGACGTGACGGGCGATGTAACAATGCATAAGCTGTCATGTACACACTGAAAGCTGTAATGAACAACTGAACGATCCATCGTTCCATCCTTCATTACTATGCATGGCACCGCAAATGACATATACAGATGGGTCCATGTTTATCTTGACCTTTAATAGGATTAACTGAGACTGGGCAGTCGGACTTAATCCCCTCCTGTAATGACTTAATCCCCTGCTGTATTGTTCTCTGTATTGTATTGCAGCTCAGAACAATAGATGAAGGGTTTATGTTAATAAACCATGTAGTGCCTAGGCGCAGCAAGCTAGCCAAGATAACTGTGGATCCATCTGTAGAGACAATCTGACCGCGCGACAGACGATGCAGCGGGAGTGTGCTTAGTGCATACACACGCGGCGATTTGAACGATTTGACGTTCCGATCCATTGGAAATAGGCAAATCGTCCAGTATATTGTCTACTGTGTGTACCCAGCTTTAGTAAATTTCCCCTAAAAGTTTGTAGGACACATTTCATCTGACCCCTAGCCAAAAGCCGACAGAGCAGTTAATATATAGAAATGTGAAGGCTGAAATTGTTTTTGTTTTATTTTTAGATCTATTGCATGTGGCGATAACATGCTCTGGGAAACTTTCATCAAGGGTAACATATGCAAATAAGGAAAATGTAAATGTTAATTCTGCTGGCTCATTCATATGTCAAACCTTCAGTTAGCTTTACAAGATACAGTAAGCTGCTAATTAATAGCACAGAGACAGATAAATACTTTTTGTTAAATGTGTAAATTATGTAGTAGTTAAACATAAACATCTTGTATTGTTGCAGTTTGTTCATGGGCCTATTTTTTTAAGCATATTTGGGTGAGAATTGACATGATGAGGAAGTTTTGTCAATAAGGTCATCATTTTAATTCCTGTCCCATTTTCCAGTGAGAATCACAGTTTGAATTATTTAAATTACATAACGTAAACCTTTGACTTTCTGGAGTCCCACAGTGTATATGTATGTAACAGGATGCATCATATTCCCTGTACAATTTACACATGAGATAGCACCAATATTTAACTGTTCATCTCAATTTCAATATTTATCCTTGAGGATTCAATACAGATTAAGCGTGTGTTCAGAGGACCTAGAGCATGTCCATTTACTGCTAGAATAGACTGATGTATGTGTAAAAGTGCCTGTACTGCACCTTTGTTGTCAGATTAACTAATAAAGATACTGTTTACAAAAGTGACCGTAAAATGTATTGGTAATCCACTGGTGACAGGAAAAGTGGCTCTGGAGACCAATGCATTGGACATATTATAGTGGATAAGCACTTCAATCTGAGGTGTAGGTACCGTATATGTGTGAGAGGGGTGGTAGTATTGTTAACAGTGGAAACTCCATTAATTAGCAATGAACACAAGTAAACAGAGCAAACAGCCAGAGGTGTATCTAGGGATCCGAGCACCCCTGGCAAAGTAATGGACTGGCGCACCCCCCCCCCCCCCCCCCCATATTTGAAATAGGGAATGTGTGTGTGCCAAAAAAAGGGGCATGGCCACACTGTATTACTCCCCAATTCAAATGACTATGTTATAGTTTAGTATTTCTACCATTTGCTTTTAACTGTTACCCCTGCAATGCTGTACTGGTGTGCTTGTGCACTATCAAGTGTTTTTATTTTTAGATGTATTTAATATGACACCATTCTAAGCAATAACATACATACTGTACATACATGTTTTGTTGCACTATGTACAAAAGGGCAATCATCATTTGTCTGAAAACAGTTTTCTTTCTGTCATTATATAATCAGTTTTCAGTATCATATCATTGTGTATGGTTTTACAAAAGCTGCTGAAATAATGCAGACTTGTGATCACTGATCTTGATGATGCTTTCAGTGTCTTGTTGCATGTGCGTCTAGGTCGATAATAATGCTCTGCTGGCTGAATCTTCCCATAGCCAATTGATCTAATGCAGCTACTCAACGCTTTCTATACAGGTGATGTCATCCTTTTAGCTCCCTTCTCCTCCCACTCTCCCCTCCCCAGCAGATATTTCATCTTGCTGTGTTCATCCAATCGATCAGGCTTATCCTTAGGGAACTGCTAGCACAGAAAGAGATAGTAGTAGACTGTAGACTTCAGCTTTCTCTTTCATTGATGTTCTGAAAAGAGTATTTTTAAAAGCACCGAGCACTTATTTTATAATTTAAAATAGAATCATCTGGAAGTCAGCTCTTTTTTTAAAAAAAATATATATATAATAATCCACTGCATATATTTTTATTTTTATTATTGCAGCATCATTTTAAGAATCCACACCCAAAGGAGAGACAGATAAAGGGAAGAAACAGACACTTCATGTTGGAAGAACAGAACAAGATATCTGGTCAGAATTCACATCAGAAAGTGCAACATTGCATTTCTCCTACAGAAACATGTAAAGAGGAAACCTGAAACATAATGAAGATTGGATGTTTGCAATCAGGGAATTAAAGTCATTGTATGCACCGTACAACTGCGGCAGTATTACACATGTGCTGCTAAAGAGTGTGCATCTAAACATTTCCTATTTGAAAAGCCCAGTCCAGAGGAGTTACAGATTGGAATTAATTCTGCAAAATTTCATTCAGCATCCTCGTAGCATTTGTGACTACGGATAGGAGACCACATTCCCTGTCTAGGAAATGGCATTCCTCGTCAGATGCTATAGTAATTGTCTCCAACCATGGGTATCAAAAGTAAGATTCCTTTGTTTCATTATTTTAATGTCTCTGGATAGCATTGTACTTTGATAATCCATCTCTACCAGATTTGCATAAATATTGTTATACATTAGATACATTGTGCTGCTAGGTATTTTTCAATGTTATTTAGTTTTTAACTTTATTACGCTTGTCCAATATAACACTCCATCTAAGGTGTTAACAGCTAGAAGTGTTCTTTATGCAACATGATTAGGTATGTTTTTTTAATGCGTACACAACTTTAAAATCGTCTTAGCCTGCCAGCAGTTGTATTGTTATTGTATGCCGAAGATGGATATTGTAATACCTATGAAGATCATGAGTTATGACCTGTATTTCATCTCAATCATTAGTGCATTATCCCCTTCTATTAATATAATATCGATGACAGATTATGCAGATTACAGAAATTAGTGTAATAAATGTAATAAACAGTTTTTTTTAAGAGACAAAACGATTTGTTTCTATTGACAGCTATAAAAATAAGTCAAAAAGTGGACTGCAACATTGTCTCTTCAGGCCTTGTGTACATCAGTGTTTTGACGTGTTTACCATCCATTCTCAAAGCCTAAATGCATGTTTCAATAGCCCTAAAAATGATGTAAGCACGTGGACTGGAACAAAGACACCTCTTCACAAGCATTGACTTCACTGCGCACTGGCTCACACACATTTTGTCTATACCTGTAGCAAGTGTTAATGCTTATTATAATAGAATGGAGTTCTATGGAAACTATTAGCTAAGTACACTAAGCTGCAGGGCAGCTAAAAGACATGGAATGAATGAATGAATGAATGAATGAATGAATGAATGAATGAATGAATGAATGAATGAATGAATGAATGCACCTGGGAAATGTGTATCTATAAAATATTAAATAAACATATCTCTAACTTTACCTAAAGCAAGTGCCAAACAAAATGATAAGAATATATGATGTGTGTGCCGGAATTCATAAGCAAACAACAATAATTATTAATTAAGTATGAATACTCTTTAGCATATAAAGAGCTAAATAGCAAATACAGGAGGACTAATATAAATACTGAGAAATAATTGATCAATGTGGCAGATTGCAGTTTAGGTCAGATGTTCATCCAGAATACAATCCCAATAGGAACTGGTCAGATGTTCATACCAGAATACAATCCCAATAGGAACTGGTCAGATGTTCATAGCAGTATACAATCCCATTGGGAACTGGTCAGATGTTCATACCAGAATACAATCCCAATAGGAACTGGTCAGATGTTCATACCAGAATACAATCCCAATAGGAACTGGTCAGATGTTCATCCAGAATACAATCCCAATAGGAACTGGTCAGATGTTCATACCAGAATACAATCCCAATAGGAACTGGTCAGATGTTCATACCAGAATACAATCCCATTGGGAACTGGTCAGATGTTCATACCAGAATACAATCCCAATAGGAACTGGTCAGATGTTCATACCAGAATACAATCCCAATAGGAACTGGTCAGATGTTCATAGCAGTATACAATCCCAATAGGAACTTGTCAGATGTTCATCCAGAATACAATCCCAATAGGAACTGGTCAGATGTTCATACCAGAATACAATCCCAATAGGAACTGGTCAGATGTTCATAGCAGTATACAATCCCATTAGGAACTGGTCAGATGTTCATAGCAGTATACAATCCCATTGGGAACTGGTCAGATGTTCATAGCAGTATACAATCCCATTAGGAACTGGTCAGATGTTCATACCAGTATACAACCCCATTAGGAACTATAAAGTCCCAAAATAGCAATGGTGAAAAGATACGTAGTGAGTAAAGTTCAATCTAACCACAAACCTGACCACAGGCTATAATGGGAGTTTATGCCCTTTTTTATATCGGTCTTTGTTCCGATATCAATGATATTTATTAACCTTTTTTCTTTTTGTGGAAAATCTTTTGAAAACATTTTCAGATGTTTCTCATTAGTATCACTTAATTGTATGAAAGGGTGTGCGCAGCAAGTATCAGAAGGGGACACACACACTATACAACGTCACATACTATGGTGGCCACAGTAATTGTACAGATGTGGACACTGGAGTGTAAACTCTGCCTCCCCAGAAAATAGATACAGCCTCAACCTCATCATTTATTTAACACAAAAATAAGAGTAACCTAAGTTGTCTTTAAGGACAATAGCAGAAACGTTTATTTCATTTAAAGGGGTGGCACAGACAGTCTAGGAGGGACATTTTTCTGGGACATTTACACTTTGACATAGTATCTACCTTCCGGCGACGGTATATTGTCCTGGGGAGTACTATTGGTGGACTATTGAAGGGCGCCAATATAAAACAAAGGAGCTTTGTAGTGCATATCAAGTGTTCTTCATAAATGACCTTCACCTAATGTTTTTTGGCGAGTTGGAGCCTAAAAAAAATGTTTGCTCCAATACACCATGCATGCATGAGAAAACTGTAGATGTGAAGTGGGAATAGTTGTAAAGTGTCAGCATCTGTAAAATTGGTTCAGCAGTTAAGTTTTTCTTTGTAGATGTCAACTACGTAGAAATTCTCTAGACGTATGCAGTGACTGTTCTTTGTTAAACTGGGTAAACAGTATATATAGCAGATGGATGTTTCAGATTGTTAAGAGAAAGTGATATGTATTATACAGTACGTACATATTTCACTGTCGTTATTTATATACCATAGTATGAATTAGTGGAAAAAGAGTTCTGTCACGTTTAACCTTTCCAACAATATACTTAGCTGTGCCTGGTTAGGTTTGTTACTGACACATTTGTTAAACTGACAAAACTTTGATTGATTCACCATGTTACATTATGGACTGGTTTCCATTATAAGAATAGAACATTCCACATTATCACATGCGCTTATTCATTGGTTTGCTGCAGTACAGAGTTTTTTTTGAGCATTTGTGCAGGTCACACGTTAGATTTTCTGTTGCCATCATTCAGTGTACAGTACACATAGTGGGGGCAGTCAGCTTGTGGACCAAAACCAATTTTCAGTTGAATGCAGGCAGTCACTTCACTATAAATAAAATAAGTAATAAACAACATGCAGGAAAAGGGCCACTAAGACTTTATGTGAGCTCAGACGTGGGGGAGAGATGTGACCACGGGGGGCACTGCTGTGCCACTTACCTAGAGTGGGCACCATGTGGGCCACTGCATTACAGGGGTCATGGTTACACTTCTCCGATACTCTGTGCTACTACAGAGGCCTGGGCAATCCATACCTGCCTGCACCCCCTCTTTGTGCCCCTTTTCAGGAGGAACTGGTCATAGTGAAATAGTTAACTGCATTCATTTCTTCCACCTAATGACTGTCCATACTACATGTAGACAACAGGGACTTTAAAAGAGTAATAGTGCCCATACACTAGACGATATTATGAGTCATTTGGCCATTTCCAATGTATCGAAAGACAAAACGTTCATAATAAAGCAGATTGTTCGGGGGCTATGAATGATAACGCAGCTCGTTGGTCGGATGTCCTGCTGCAGGGAAGATCTGAAGCTGTCGTTAACGACAGCATGCTCCTGGATGTGGCCCCTCCTAGATCTTTTGCAAGATCTTTAAGATATATCTTCTGTGTATTGCACTATATCATGTGTCCGGGACTGCCGGGAGTTCAAGGGAAATCGTTCACGAGATAGCATCGTTTACAAGTCATCTAGTGTATGAGCATCATAAGTTCACTTCTCGACTTTTTCTATTGCCATAATAGACCCAAAGAGTTTAGTAGGTAGATGCAAACAACTGTCAAATTCTTCCTATAGGTTGGATTCACTCTCTAAACAGTTATTAGAAGAAAAAAAAATTACACCAATACTCACACTATCATCATCATCATCATCATCATCATCAAAGTTTATTTATAATGTGCACAATAGAGTAATACAGATAGTAAACAAAGGGAAACAGGACAGACTAAAGAGTGCATGGATGAATTTAGTGGCCAGTTACAAGGCATTTAGACATCCGAGTAATGACATACATAAAAATTTCAATTAAGCAGAATGAAAATAAACTGAGGCAATTTTTAATCAAATCTCATTGCAGAAACAATAAAGCATAATACATGACAGGGCGCACAATAAGAACACAGAGTGGACAGACACAAGACAAGGGAAGTAGTAGATGACCCTGCCTGTGAGAGCTTACAATGAAAGAGGAGTAGGAGACATTAGGGGGAGGTGTCATGGTAGACGTAGCAGTCCATGTGCGAGGTAAAAGCCAAGCCAATAGCAGAGACCTGGTTCCTGTAGGCATCTAGATAGTATGGTAAACCAAGATGGTAGAGGAGCCTATAGGGTGTAAGGGTTAAGGTGGTATTTAGGTCTGGATGGTACAGGGACTTTGCTATTACTCAGTCGGGCTGAGTGTTCGTGTAGGATCCAAGAATGTAAATGGGCCTAATAAGGACCAAGGTTGTGTGATGAAGCAAAGTAGGGGCCAAGGTGTTGTGGCTGACTGCCATGCCAGTTGCAGGTTGTGCCTCTCCGGAGGGTCATGGCAGTCGAAGACCCTGTTATATAAGAAGACCCTATCCAGCTCGAAGAGCTTACCCAGCAATGTTTGGATTGAGAGCAATTGGGATATGCAGAAACAAACTCACCTCATAGTTGCTTGCAGTCTGTTTACAATGTAGGCCTATAAAGGGGATGCAGTCAGTTTACCTCCAATCAAAATCCCGACAGTCGAAATCCCGACAGCAATTGACCGACAGTCAAAACCCCGACAAGGTCAAAATCCTGACATGGACAAAATACCGACATTTAAAATCCCGACAAGGTCAAAATACCGACATGTAAAATGCCGACAGGTCAAAATGCCGACATGGGGTTTTCATTAGGTTTTCATTGAAACCGACTTGTTCATACTTTACCATCCCAGTGGACCTGGAGGGGAAATATAATAGTGTGCCGAGCACAGCGAGGCACCGTGCCCGAAGCACGGCGAGGCACCGTGCCCGAAGCATGGCGAGCGCAGCGAGCCATGCGAGGGGATGCGGTACACTTATATGGTGTCCATGTCGATCTATGTCGACATACACACAAAAAACAATGAAAACCGCATGTCAGTATTTTGACCTGTCGGCATTTTACATGTCGGTATTTTGACCTTGTCGGTATTTTAAATGTCGGTATTTTGTCCATGTTGGTATTTTGACCTTGTCAGGATTTCGACCGTCGGTCAATTGCTGTCGGGATTTCGACCGTCAGGATTTTGATTGGAGGTTTTTCATACCAATCCCCTATAAAGCCTGGCTGTGATACATCCCTATCACAAGAAATGTTTAGGTTATCTCCCAATTGCTGATTAACTCATTGGTGGAACAAAAAAATGGCATCAACAGGGCTGGATTAAGTGTCCCATGAGCCTGGGGCTGAAAATGTTCAAGGGCCTTGTAATGGGTAGATTTCAGGTGAGCAATGGAGACTGATTGCATCAAATTAAGAAAGCTTTTATTAGCACAATGGCTTCTTACACAGGAATACCAACACTAGCCGAGGAACATAACGTACAGCTTACATAAACAGCATTCACGGGGGCACAGCAAACTGGCAAGTGAGCACCTGTAGTATCCAGCACCCTAGAGGATTGCTACAGGTGCACGCCCTCCTGTCTCTCCCCTCCAGCGGTGCAGCGTCATCCTCTCTTTAAACTGTTGCTCGGTTTTTCCTATATATTATATGCCACATGAACAGGATATCATGTAAACAGCATGGGTGAAGTGCATGTTACTCTATGTCTGACTTTACATCTTTTGCAAGTATGCGGATGGCAAAGGTACGGTATTGCCACTCAGCTTGTATCCACAAGTAGTGCAACCTAAACATTAAAAGCAACCTGACTTGCTACTTAAAAAATGTGAGTGAGTAGGATTTAAATTAGTGATATCAAGTTTCATAACCAAATCACCTAAATTCTTGACACATTGGAAATTAGGTAACAAAACAGATGTTTTTCAATAGGGGAAGGTCACTATCACTGTTCACAATAGGCCACAAATTCCGAGTATTTTGTACTAATTTTGAACTTTTAGAATCAAATTGATTAACCCATACTACAGTATTGATAACAGCATTCTTAGTACGAGGTTTAAAAAAAGCATCACAAGGCTGATTAATGCTTTAGCTCTTGCTATTTCTGGTTCCTTGCGCTTATAGCCTGTGTTTAAGAATTTATTGAACATGACATCAAGCTGTTGTGTAGTGTCAACAATAGAATGGCAGATACAACATACAGGGGCGTTTTAGGAGTGGAGGGGGCCCGTGTAGGTGGACCCCTCCACTCTTCGGTGCGGTAGGCTCCGGCACTGTGCTGGGGTATACTGCGCATGCGCAGGTCTCCGGAAACATGGCGCCCGCCATGGTCTGGAGACAAATGTTCTACTGCGCATGCGTAGCTGCATTTTTTTTTTTTGCCATGGCTGATGCAGCTGCAGCGCCTATCGCGGGACTCCAGAAAGGTATTAAAACAATATGGGTGCAATGTGTATGGTGTGGGCCCCCCTGGACCCAGGGGCTCTTGTGCACCGCACACATTGCACCAATGATAGAAACGCCTATGACAACATATTCTGATAAACTGAGAGCATGCCAGAACTCTTTGTAGAAGCAGGATGATGTCTATTATATACAAGCATAGTGTTCCTGTCTGTAGGTTTAACAAATAAAGAGACTTCAAGTTTACCATTCGTGAGAGTAATACAAATATCCAAAAAATTAACTGTGATAGGATGTACATTAAACGTTAATTTAGAATGACTATGTGGCATTATAACGATCCATCAAATCTATAAACAGCTTTTCCCCACCATTGCAGATGATAAATAAATCACCTGTATATCTTCTATAGTAGACATGCTGGACTGTGTTGGGATCTGAAAAAAAACACAATCATTTTTCAACATGATGCATAAAGGCGTTAGTGTAAGAAGGGGTCACAGGGTCCCCGTCACACCGCCTGCTAGTTGTAAAGAGAACTGTTTGTCAAAATAAAAATACACTCATACTGTATATGTAGGCCACTAGTTCTCTCATATTCACAGACATTAAATCATTTTCTTTATTAATATGATGTGATTGCTATCTAGCACCGCAAAATATTTATTCTTCAATGTTTAGACGTTCTTTGTCAACATGAATTGCCGTAATAAAGTAGAAGAACAAGTAGTGTTAAGGTGGGTACACACTAGGCACTGTGCTCGATTGGCGACGTTGCCTAGTGTTTCCTATTGTCGCCTAGTGTTTCCCCTCCCGGGCTGGAGGTGGGCATACACACTGTGCGATATATCACTAATGATATTGCATAGTGACATCACGCCGCGGGCGGCCGGAGCATGCAGTTTTAGACAATGAGTCCAAATTGAGCTGCATGCACGGCCGAGACTGAGGGTTATTAATGACCTGCGGGGTTGTGCATGACTCATCAGTGGCTGCATACACACTGGGTGATAAAGTAAACAACATCGCTCAGGAAGGGTCAAAATAAGCAAAGTCGTTTACTTTATCGCTAAGTGTGTACCCACCTGTAGACTGTACAAGCAGAGAAGTGTGTGTACAGGTGGTCTGGTTGCTTACAGTGAACAACACAAGGGCATTTTAAGAGAGGAGGAGGCTTGTGTGCATCCTCTGTCTGGGCCCCCGGCAGCGATGCGTAGAGTTTGGGCACTAAGAGCTCAGACTGTAATGCACATATCATGGAATGTGACAGCAGATAAGAACCACTTGGCCCATCTAGTCTGCTTCTGTTTTACCCTATTTTTACCTCAAACGTTATTAAAATCTTATTTCTTTGTAAGGATATCCTTATGATTATCCCATGCATGTTTTAATTGCTCTACTGTCTTAGCCTCTACCACCTCTGATGGGAGGCTATTCCACTTGTCCACTACCCTTTCTGTGAAGTCATTTTTCCTCAAATTTCCCCTGAACCTACCTCCCTCCAGTTTCACTGCATGTCCTTGTGTTCTAATACTTCTCTTCATTTGAAGAATGTTTCACTACTGAACTTTGTTAAAACCCTTGATATATTTAAAAGTTTTTATCACATCCCCCCTTTCCCTACTTTGTCCCAAACTATACATATTGAGATGTTTTAGTCTTTCCGGATAAGTTTTAGCTGTCCTTCTTTGGTCAGTCTCTAATGTATTAATATCCTGAAGGTATGGTCTCCAGAATTTAACACAATATTCTAGATGAGGCCGTACCAATGACCTATACAGTGGCATTATTACTTCTTTCTTTCTTTCTTTCTTTCTTTCTTTCTTTCTTTCTTTCTTTCTTTCTTTCTTTCTTTCTTTCTTTCTTTCTTTCTTTCTTTCTTTCTTTCTTTCTCTGATTCCTCTTCCTATGCAACCAAGCATCTGACTAGCCTTTCTCATTGCTTTGTAACATTGCTTACCTGCCTTTCAGTCACCTGAAATAGTGACTCTTAGATACCTTCTTTCCTTGGTAGTTTCCAGCATAGTGTCATTAATACCTAAAGCCTTTGGATATTTGGGACCCAAGTTCATGATTTTTAATTTTTTGGCATTAAACTGTAATTGCTACGCTCTTGACCATTCTTTTAGTCTACCTAGATCATCAATCGTTTGTTTTACCCCTTCCGGTGTGTCTACCCTGTTGCATACCTTTGTGTCATCTGCAAAAAAGCATTCTTTCCCTAAAATACTATTTACAATGTCACCAATAAAGATATTAAAAAGCACTGGTCCAAATGCAGATCCCAGGGGTACTCCACTGGTAACATTTTAAGCCTGTGAATGCACTCCATTTACTACAACTCTCTGTTTTCTATCTGGTGGTATGCTCCCTGCAAGAAATTAAAAATGTCCCTGTGTCTAGTGGAACTAGCAACAGACACATTCCCAATTTACATCAGGAATTTTAAAATCTCCCATGATTATTTCCTCTCCGCTTATAACCGCAGGAAACTTTAATCTTTCTGATGTAAACTGGGAGGTGCACAGCAATTTTTCTGTCGATTTCTCTATTGCACCTGTACAAAACACAGGAAAAATTGCTATCATGACATTTTCTCAGTGATTTCTGCTCTGTTGCTGCCACCGATGGGGTCTTCGGAGAGTTTTAAAAAATTGGGTGCAGCATGTGTAATGTAGGCTCACTGGACTCAGGGACCGGTGTGCACTGCACACACTGCACCCATTATATAGTTTTTTGTATATCCATGACATATATTATGTTAGCCCACATGATTTTTCTTTAATACTTTTTCTATGGGCCCACCATTCCTAGCCTATGGTTTTAATTAGTGATGAGCGGGTTCGGTTCCTCGGGATCCGAACCCCCCCGAACTTCACCCATTTTACACGGTTCCGAGGCAGCCTTGCTCGGTTAACCGGAGCGCGCCCGAACGTCATCATCCCGCTGTCGGATTCTCGCAAGATTCGTATTCTTTATAAGGAGCCGCGCTTCGCCGCCATTTTCACTCGTGCTTTGGAGATGATGGCGAGAAGACGTGGCTGCGTTCTCTCAGTTTCTGTGTTCAGTGTGCTGCAAATATCTGTGCTCAGTGTGCTGCAAATATCTGTGCTCAGTGTGATGAAAATATCTACGTTCTCTGCCTGAAAAACGCTCCATATCTGTGCTGCATTGTAGTATATAGTAGAAGGACAGTGCAGAATATTGCTGTGACCACCAGTATATATATAGCAGTACGGTACAGTAGTCCACTGCTCTACCTCTGTGTCGTCAAGTATACTATGCATCCATACCTGTGCTGCATTTTAGTTGTGCACAGTATATAGTAGGAGGACAGTGCAGAATTTTGCTGACCACCAGTATATATATTGCAGTACGGTACAGTAGTCCACTGTTCTACCTCTGTGTCGTCAAGTATACTATGCATCCATACCTGTGCTGCATTTTAGTTGTGCGCAGTATATAGTAGGAGGACAGTGCAGAATTTTGCTGACCACCAGTATATATATAGCAGTACGTTACAGTAGTTCACTGCTCTACCTCTGTGTCGTCAAGTATACTATGCATCCATACCTGTGCTGCATTTTAGTTGTGCACAGTATATGGTAGGAGGACAGTGCAGAATTTTGCTGACCACCAGTATATATATATATAGCAGTATGGTACAGTAGTCCACTGCTCTACCTCTGTGTCGTCAAGTATACTATGCATCCATACCTGTGCTGCATTTTAGTTGTGCGCAGTATATAGTAGGAGGACAGTGCTAAATTTTTCTGACCACCAGTATATATAGCAGTACGGTACAGTAGTCCACTGCTCTACCTCTGTGTCGTCAAGTATACTATGCATCCATACCTGTGCTGCATTTTAGTTGTGCGCAGTATATAGTAGGAGGACAGTGCAGAATTTTGCTGACCACCAGTATATATATAGCAGTACGTTACAGTAGTTCACTGCTCTACCTCTGTGTCGTCAAGTATACTATGCATCCATACCTGTGCTGCATTTTAGTTGTGCGCAGTATATAGTAGGAGGACAGTGCAGAATTTTGCTGACCACCAGTATATATATAGCAGTACGGTACAGTAGTCCACTGCTCTACCTCTGTGTCGTCAAGTATACTATGCATCCATACCTGTGCTGCATTTTAGTTGTGCGCAGTATATAGTAGGAGGACAGTGCAGAATTTTGCTGACCACCAGTATATATATAGCAGTACGGTACAGTAGTCCACTGCTCTACCTCTGTGTCGTCAAGTATACTATGCATCCATACCTGTGCTGCATTTTAGTTGTGCGCAGTATATAGTAGGAGGACAGTGCAGAATTTTGCTGACCACCAGCATAAATACAGCAGTACGTTACAGTAGTCCACTGCTCTACCTCTGTGTCGTCAAGTATACTACAAAAGTTCAGTAAAATGACCCAAAAATCAAAATTAAAAGCGTCTGATGAGAAGCGTAAACTTGCCAATATGCCATTTACGACACGGAGTGGCAAGGTACGGCTGAGGCCCTGGCCTATGTTCATGGCTAGTGGTTCAGATTCACATGAGGATGGAAGCACTCATCCTCTCGCTAGAAAACTGCAGTTCCATTCCTAGATGGGCCAGGTGTTTGTGTCAGCCACTTGGGTCGCTTAGCTTAGCAATCCAGCGACCTTGGTTTACCGCTTTTTTTCTGTGCATCATGTGCTGTTTGGGGACTATTTTTTTAAATCTGCTATCCTGTCTGACACTGCAGTGCCACTCCTAGATGGGCCAGGTGTTTGCGTCGGCCACTTGGGTCGCTTAGCTTAGTCACACAGCTACCTCATTGCACCTCTGTTTTTTCTTTGCATCATGTGCTGTTTGGGGACTATTTTTTAAATCTGAGATCCTGTCTGACACTGCAGTGCCACTCCTAGATGGGCCAGGTGTTTGTGTCGGCCACTTGGGTCGCTTAGCTTAGTCACACAGCTACCTCATTGCACCTCTTTTTTTCTTTGCATCATGTGCTGTTTGGGGACTATTTTTTAAATCTGCCATCCTGTCTGACACTGCAGTGCCACTCCTAGATGGGCCAGGTGTTTGTGTCGGCCACTTGGGTCGCTTAGCTTAGCCATCCAGCGACCTTGGTGCACCTCTTTTTTTCTTTGCATCATGTGCTGTTTGGGGACTATTTTTTAAATCTGCCATCCTGTCTGACACCGCAGTGCAACTCCTAGATGGGCCAGGTGTTTGTGTCGGCCACTTGGGTCGCTTAGCTTAGTCACACAGCTACCTCATTGCACCTCTTTTTTTCTTTGCATCATGTGCTGTTTGGGGACTATTTTTTAAATCTGCCATCCTGTCTGACACTACAGTGCCACTCCTAGATGGGCCAGGTGTTTGTGTCGGCCACTTGGGTCGCTTAGCTTAGTCACACAGCTACCTCATTGCACCTCTTTTTTCTTTGCATCATGTGCTGTTTGGGGACTATTTTTTAAATCTGCCATCCTGTCTGACACTGCAGTGCAACTCCTAGATGGGCCAGGTGTTTGTGTCGGCCACTTGGGTCGCTTAGCTTAGCCATCCAGCGACCTTGTTGCAAATTTTAGGACTAAAAATAATATTGTGAGGTGTGAGGTGTTCAGAATAGACTGGAAATGAGTGGAAATTATGGTTATTGAGGTTAATAATACTATGGGATCAAAATGACCCCCAAATTCTATGATTTAAGCTATTTTTGAGGGGTTTTTGTGAAAAAACACCCGAATCCAAAACACACCCGAATCCGACAAAAAATTTTCAGGGAGGTTTTGCCAAAACGCGTCCGAATCCAAAACACGGCCGCGGAACCAAATCCAAAACCAAAACACAAAACCTGAAAAATTTCCGGTGCACATCACTAGTTTTAATAACTTTTTGTCATTGGTGAATATAAATCTGCATGTCACTTGGTGCTACTGTTCTTGTGATATGCCACTGTATTCAGCCCCTTTGCAGCCTAGAGGAGCATGTGGCTTATTTATCGTGTTGCTAAGACATCTCAATATTATTGACAGAACCAATATATATGTATTTCAGAAAAAAAATATCTTAAAATAGGATTTTTAAAACTTTTGGGGACGGGGCGTGTCCATGTCCAGATTTTTACATGCCCCCTCAATTGCTCACAACCTTTGTGTGTCCTGGATTTGTATTTTTTACATATTGCATCCCTATGTTTACACCTTTTTAAGGAATAGGGGATTTTTTTGATCTTCTAAAATATACTCCCATTAGGATATTAGAAATTTCGAACAACTTTTAACCATCTTACCAGGGGCATATTAAAGCTAGAGGGATCCAGTGTGCAGGGGCCCACTCCTCTCAGCAGCGGGGCCTCCTCTGCTCCGCATCTTTGTGCTGGCAAGCTGGGTCCTCCTACTCCACAACGCCGTCTTCCCTGTGATATTAAGGAAAATGGTGCATGTGCACAAGAGAACAAAGTCTCTGGCACAGTCTTTGCTTTCTTTATGCTGGCACCATCTTCCCAAAGATGTCAAGAAAACACCTAATGAAGGATTTATGAAGATTTTAACACTAACGTATTAAATTAGATCTTGTTAATATCTAACATGGAATCATTAATACATAACAGCAACACATTTGCCATTTTTATTTCATATACTCTGAATTGGGTAATTAATATGATCTCATTGGCAGCCCATAGACTATAATGGGGGGGGGGGGAATCCCCATTGAAGTCTATGATGGAACCTAAGGTCTAGCACAGACGGCAAGGTTAATTGAGGTCACTCTTATGTGTGACCTCAATTAACCTTGCAGTCTGCAGGTTCCAAGTTCAACCATAGACTTCAATGGGGATTTTCTTCTCCATTATAGGCTTTGCAGGCCAGGAGCACACAGCCAATCAGGAGAGCGATATGATGTGGCACTCCCTGATTGGCTGACAGGTCTACAAGTAGCAGAAGTCACAAGGAGGCCTGGCAGTCAGGAAAAGGGGATCCATATGTACACATGTATCCCCTTATGTTTGGCTAGATCGGGTTAATGCGGTTTGTTATTTTTTAACCCCTGGATGACTTCATGGACCCAAGAAGACTGATCTGCACTGGATATTAAGTGAGTATTTTTTTTTCTGGGACAAGTGGACGTGAATGGTTACGTGGGATGTAAAAAAGTATAAGTAAGTGTGACTGTCCATGTATGTTTAATTAAAGCAACAGTATACTGTCACGGTGTGTGTGTCTTTTTGGGAACCAGGACTGGTCCAAGAGCCCAGTGCTTGTTGTTAAAATACAGGGGATCCTTGTACATTTTTTCCCTCTGTTTTACAAACTAGGACCGGCTCAAAGAGCCCGTGGCTGTTGACGCTTTTGTAGGATCTGTCCTCCCCCGGACTTCACGTCAAGAGCCCGAATCCGAGTCAGGCTTGGGTTTTCCCGCCTGACTCGGAAACCAGAATGAGGCAAAACGTCATCATCCCGCTATCGGATTCTCACGGGGTTTGGATTCCATATAAACAGCCGCGCATCACCCCATTTTCCCTCCGGCATTGGAGAGTGTAGAGAGAGGACGTGTTTCCATCCTCAGTGTCCTCAGTGTCCGTGTCTTGTGCTGCATCTGTCCAGTCACAGTGGTTATGTCCTCTGCTGCCATATGTCCAGTGCTGCTGTATAAGTCCAGTCCAGTGGTGCTGTGTTGTGCAGCATCAGTCCAGTGGTGGTGTGTTGTGCTGCATCAGTCCAGTAACAGGGGTGGTGTCCTCTGCTGCCATATGTCCAGTGCTGCTGTATAAGTCCAGTCCAGTGGTGCTGAGTTGTCCTGCATCAGTCCAGTTGGTGTGTTGTGCTGCATCAGTCCAGTCACAGTGGTTGTGTCCTCTGCTGCCATATGTCCAGTGCTGCTGTATAAGTCCAGTCCAGTGGTGCTGTGTTGTCCTGCATCAGTCCAGTGGCGGTGTCTTGTGCTGCATCAGTCCAGTCACAGTGGTGGTGTCCTCTGCTGCCATATGTCCAGTGCTGCTGTATAAGTCCAGTCCAGTGGTGCTGTGTTGTCCTGCATCAGTCCAGTGGTGGTGTCTTGTGCTGCATCAGTCCAGTCACAGTGGTTGTGTCCTCTGCTGCCATATGTCCAGTGCTGCTGTATAAGTCCAGTCCAGTGGTGCTGAGTTGTCCTGCATCAGTCCAGTGGTGGTGTCCCTATGCTGCCGTATATGTCCAGTGGTACTGCCGTATATGTCCAGTGATCCTGCCGTATATGTCCATTGATACTGCCGTATATGTCCAGTGGTACTGCCGTATAAATCCAGTGATCCTGCTGTATAATTCCAGTGATGCTGCCGTATAATTTCAGTGATCCTGCCATATAATTCCAGTGATCCTGCTGTAAAAGTCCAGTGATCCTGCCGTATAATTACAGTGGTACTGGCGTATAAGTCCAGTCCAGTGGTACTGCCGTATATGGCCAGTGTTTCTGCCGTATATGTCCATTGATACTGCCGTATATGTCCAGCAGTACTGCCGTATAAATTCAGTGATCCTGCCGTATAATTCCAGTGATCCTGCCGTATAATTACAGTGATCCTGCTGTATAATTACAGTGGTACTGGTGTATAATTACAGTGGTACTGGCATATAAGGCCAGTCCAGTGATCCTACCCAGAGCCGGCCATAGGCATAGGCAAACTAGGCAATTGCCTACGGCATTTGATATGCATAGGGGCATCAGCAGCTTCTGCTGATTAAAATGATATGCAGCATGCCTATATTCTGTGTGTAGCATTTCATATGCAGATACAGCCACAGTCTCACACAGTATATAGACATGCTGCATATCATTTTAATCAGCAGAAGCATCCTAGGCACATAGCAATGCAAATAAGATGCATTTTTATTAAAAAAAATGTGCCCGACGTTAGCATTGAGGCAAGATTTCTGAGGACACATCTGTATCCAAGCAGAGGCAAAGGTCACAGTGTTAGTGGCAGTGTGAGTACTGTATGCATTTGAGTGGGTTGGTTGTACAGTAGTATTCGGAATATGTGTAAGAAGCATTATGTGTGTCATGTAAAATGCATTAATAATGTGCAACATATGTGTAAGGGAAACTATGTGTGTCATTATGTGTATAAGGGCATTAATAATTTGTGGCATATGTGTAACAGGGTACTACTGTATGTGTGTCATTATGTGTATAGGGGCACTAATAATGTGCAGCAAATGTGTAGGGGGCACTATGTGTGTTATTATGTGTATAAGGGCATTAATAATGTGTAAGGGACATTATGTGTAAAAGGGCATTAATAAAGGTTGTTATAATGTGTATGGCACATTATGTTTATAAGGACATTAATAATGTGTCTCATATGTGTAAGGGGCATTACTGTGTGGCATTATGTGTATAAGGTGCTCTACTATGTGGCATTGTGTACAGAAAGGGCACTACTGTGTCGTCTAATGTGAATAAGGAGCAATAGGGTGTGGTGTAATGTGAATAAGGAGCAATTCAGTGTGATGTAATGTGAATAAGGGGCTCTACTGTGAGGATTAACGTTTATAAGGTAAAGTGATACTACTGTGGGATGTAATATGAATTATGGACACTATCGCATGATAAAATGTGAATAAAGTTGCAGTACTGTGTGGCGTAATTGGAATTGGGGTTACTATTGTGTGGCCATGCGCCTTGCCAGCAAAAACACACCCCTTTTTGGGCTGAGCGCCAAATGTGCGAATTGTTCCTATCTAAAATATAGGGGGTACAAAAAACAAAATAAGGACTGCTATGGATGAGGGGTGATGGTGCTGGGAAAAAAGTGCAAGGTCAGAGGTGGAACCAGCGGTGGTGCTAGGGGGCACCAGCCAAAATCTTGCCTAGGGCATCATATTGGTTATGGCCAGCTCTGATCCTGCCGTATATGTCCAGTGGTACTGCCATATAATTCCAGTGATACTGCTGTATATATATATATATATATATATATATATACCCTGTTGCAAAGCGGATTAAGGAGGCCATAACAACTATGCTGGTGTTAGACGTGCGTCCGGTATCCGCCATTAGTGCAGTGGGACTGCAGTGCCAATCCTAGATGGGTCAGGTGTTTGTGCCGCATACTTGTGTCGCTTAGCTTAGTCATACAGCTACCTCATTGCCCTCTTTTACTTTTTGGCATGATGTGCTGTTTGGGTACTATTTTTTTTTAAGTGCCATCCTGTCTGACACTACAATGCCACTCCTAGATGGGCAAATTGTTTGTGTTGCTTAGCTTAGTCATACTGCTACCTCATTGCACCTCTTTTTCATCTTTGCATGATGTGCTGTTTGGGGCCTTTTTTTTAATATCTGCTCTCTTGTCTGACACTGCAGTGCCACTCCTAGATGGGCCAATTGTTTGTGTCGCTTAGCTTAGTCATACATCTACTTCATTGCATCTACTCTTTTTCTTCTGTGCATTCTGTGATTTTTTTAAGTGCCATCCTGTTTGCCACTGCAGTGCCACTCCTAGATGGGCCAGGTGTTTGTGCCGCACACTTGTGTCGCTTAGCTTAGTCATACAGCAACCTCATTGTAATTCTTTTTCTTCTTTACATGATGTGCTCTTTGGGGCCTATTTTTTAAATCTGCCATCCTGTCTGCCACTGCAGTGCCACTCCTAGATGGGCCAAGTGTTTGTGCCGCACACTTGTGTCGCTTAGCTTAGTCATACAGCCACCTCGGTGCAACCTTTTGGCCTAAAAACAATATTGTGAGGTGTTCAGAATAGACTGGAAATGAGTGGAAATGAATGTTATTGAGGTTAATAATACCGCAGGAACAAAATTACCCCCAAATTCTGTGATTTTAGCCGTTTAAAAAAAAAAAAACATCCAGATCCAAAACCAAAACATGAAAGGGTGGTTTTGGTAAAACCAATCCAACACCAAAACACGAGCGGGGAATTAGAACCAAAACACAAAACACGAAAAGTGCCCGCCCACAGAAAACTCGAACACACAATGTAATAGCCTTGAACTTAAAAACTCGTAGGCTATTACATTGGGCGAGTTTTGGGACAAACTCACATCTTCTAATGTGCTAGGAGTTGCAGGTTTGTCCCGCAAAAAAAACTTGCACTTCATTACATCCCGCCTTATATTTCCATTAGTGAACCTGCACAATTATGCAACACACTTTAACACACATTTTTTTTTAAACACCGTAACTTTAAACATCCATATGCAAACAAATTATTTATTTCTTTTTTTGTAATATTTATTTTTTCTGTCTGAAGGTTTTAAGTATATGGCTATTACTATGACGTTTCTGCTAATTGTCTTGTTCAAAAGTAAAGGCACCATTTGTGGTACTATATTCTTGGGTTGGGTATGCGTGACCGGCGGTCAGGAGACCACCGGTCACCATACTGACGCCAGGTTTCCGACTTTCAGATGCCCGACGGGGGGGGGGGGGGAGGGGGGGGGGAGCGCAACGAAGCACCCTGCGGGCTCACCACAGATTATATTCCACAATATGAGTGTCGTGGGAATAGTCCCTGTTAGTCGGCATGCTGACTGTCGGGACTTTAAGACAGGATTCTGGTGTCGGTATTGTGACCACCGGCCATGTAACTACCTCCCTATATTTTTATTGGTATGAGACAGCGTGCCATATTTATCACAATCTGCATTTTTACTGCTGTTGTGATAATTATGTTTTATGTAAATTTGCAATGTGAACATGAATATGTTCTTGCAAATGTACCGTTTTTCACTTGCCATGAGATGTAAGAGCATGTCCTGGCGAAGAGCTAGAAGCAGTGTGATAGCATAATGATAAGCTACTATAAGTTAATGCCACATGGTTCCATAGATGGGCTAGCCGCCAGGAGACAGATCAATTGTGTCAAGGCCAGCCCCCCGATATTACAGGGCCAGATTCAACCACTTCCTCTCCCTAGTAATTAGTTTAAATCAGTGGTTCCCAGATGGTTTTGAATCACGACACTCTAGAGTATCAGATATTTTTTCATGGCACCCCTAGGCCAAAAGTTTCTTATTGATAAACTTAGAAACAAATATGACATTGTGTTTATAGGTCCAATAGTGTGGTGAGGAACAAGATTTGCTTCTGTTTGTCAACATATTATATGATTGCCAGCCACCAGCACTGGTTTTGCCTATTACTTTGGCCTGGACCACGAATCCAAGGAACCCTTGCAAGTTGCCTGAGGCACCCCAGAGTGGCACGGCACACAGTTTGGGAACTACTGGTTTAAGATCTAAAAATCAAAATGCATACTGGCAGTAATGGGCAGCAGGAGTGGGGCCCCAGGAAAGAGTGTGACCTAGGATACATGCGACCTGTGCCCCTTAATTTGTCTTTGTCTTTCTTATTGGTCTCCTCTTAAATACACTTTAACTACAATATACTCTAAAAGCTTCGGCTATTTTAATTTCCATCACAAAATGTTACTTCCACTAACATACAAGACTATCAGCCAAAGTACACCAACATACATGTCTTCACATGTCTTCATTGTCTCAAAATATCTTTCAACTTGACCCCTCGAGTGTGCCCAATATCCGTGCCTCCTATCCACACTGATTGCCTTTTCCTATACACTGTAAGAGGATTTTTTTGTAATGCCCTTCCCCCTTACAACAAGTTATACATAAGTTAAGTTACCCTATTACCACCCCTCTACACAGTTCACACAAAACTTACATGTATTCTTTTAATACATGTAAACAACCCTCTGATCCAAGAACAGCATTGCAGTGTGACCCTTGAAATCCGACTGGATCAATATGAAATATGTGGTATTTAACTTCAGACAGTGTCGGACTGGAGTATGAAGGGCCCACCGGAGGAATGCAGTGGTAGGGGCCCATGCTTAGGGGTGTCTCCAGAGGGGCTAACCATTAAGAAGTGCATTGTCTGGGCCCCTTGTTAATTATATATAGTTAAATCTATATAGTAAAAAATGCTAGTGCATGCATAATAAAGTGCAGATTAATAACAGGAATGCACTGTAGAATATACAGCATAGTCCTGTGCAGTATAATGTACTTAGGTGGGCCTTCAGGCACTGGGGCCCACCGGGGGTTTCCCCTGTGCCCCTATGGGGCAGTCCGACCATGACTTCAGATATTAAACTCCAGTTATCCTATAGTTAATTAGTTTTTGAGCAAGACTCTCATACAGTTACCTTGTCTGTTTGTATTACTGTTTTGTCCCAAATGTAAAGCCCAGGGGACTATGCTCGTACTATGCAAATAAATGTTAATAAATATTTAGGTGTGAGTCTCAAAGGTCCCAAGAGCAACACAAGCTCCAAAGTGGTTTTATTTAATGTTTAAGAATATAGTCAATTAAGTAAATTCATAGGAAAAGTGAAGACTTATTAAAAGATATTAAAAGAAACAGTTTTACCCCAAACTCAATTTGTATTCTCATAAGCTATTGACGATCCAATGGAAAAATCACCCAAATTATACAACATTGTCAAATTTGGGACAAATCTTTCTGACCACATACTGGCAATCAACCAATTTCATGGATCAATATACTATGTTATGTACTGAATGCCCACAGCCTGGCATATTCTGTTTTGTTAGAGAAAGGTACAATTCTTTCTTTTGTCTACAGTATCTGTCAATGGCAGTTCTTGTGGGATTACCGGTATGGGCTAATAAGTATATTAATACAATGTGATTAAATAATATAATATTCCTCTATCATGTAGACATATCTAGGCAATGTGGCAACATGTCCTGGACATAAAAAATGTCAATATTCTGTGGTATATGGCATCTACCATATTCCTTATTCATTTAATTGCCCTTTAGTACTCTCTAGTTCCAGGCACATTGTTTTGTAAGATAGTGCCCACAATTGAATAGAGGACTTGTTCCTAATAAGTGGACAAAATTATATGGCAGACTTTCAAAAAAAGTGTATTGATATTATACAGCTGCAACATGTTATTGGCTTTTTTAATGTTGTTTGTTTAATGACAGTACTTACAGTAAGCAGTAATACACAATTAGAATGAAGCCACTAAATTTGAATGCAGTACACCTAGACGATGGCAGTGTTGAAGAGATAGCCATCGGTACATTAAATCACCATGTTTTGGATATTACTATTCGTTTCTTTCAGTTTGTCATCTGATTTTGAGTGATAGTCTATAGCTGCACTACCACCTACAGTCAAATCTTGCTAGTATGTTCCTGCCGGGTCTGGGACTGAGGGTCGACAGCACAAAGGTCGACACACCTTAGGTCGACGCCAATTGGTCGACACACCTTGGGTCGACATGGACAAAATGTCGACATGGCCAAAAGGTCGACAGGAACAAGGTCGACATGGAAAAAGGTCGACATGAGTTTTTGATGTTTTTTTGGTGTCGTTTTCTTCG
Organism: Pseudophryne corroboree; assembly: GCF_028390025.1. NCBI lineage: Eukaryota > Metazoa > Chordata > Amphibia > Anura > Myobatrachidae > Pseudophryne > Pseudophryne corroboree. The sequence goes on along the minus strand of NC_086449.1, from coordinate 661,731,493 downwards.
TAGAGTGACCGGGAACCCCAATTAGTGCACCGCGTCCCCTCGCATGGTGCCTTCGCTCCGCTACCGCTTCGCTCGGCACACTTTACCGTTCCAATCGTAGTCCACGTGGATCGTTAAGTATGAAAAGGTTCAAAAAAAGAAAAAAATCGTGAAAAACTCATGTCGACCTTTTTCCATGTCGACCTTGTTCCTGTCGACCTTGTTCCTGTCGACCTTTTGTCCATGTCGACCTAAGGTGTGTCGACCAATTGGCGTCGACCTAAGGTGTGTCGACCTTTGTGCTGTCGACCTGGAGTCCGGATACCGTTCCTGCCATAGCCGGGGACCATTTGGGCCGCTACATTAATAAACTGTAGCTTATGATTGGTTATTCTGCTTACTCCAACCGATCCACTACCATTTTAAAGTAGTGAATAGTGTGCTACTGAATTCCTTTGCTGGCTCATAGTTAAAGAGAAGGCAAAGCTCTTGGAAAAGCTAATGCATTGAGCAACAACAGGAACGCTGTCTAAGGGTGGAGCAGTCAGTAAACTTTTACAGTAGATGGTGGAGATATAAACAAATTTTATCCAGCAGATTTATTCCTATGACAGTGTGAATATCCATGCCAAACTGTAGAAATGTTATTACTTGCATGATGTTCAGAAGGATTACTTTATACACAGGCCCTTCTGTGCTTATTTACTGTATTTTGCTGTAAAATGAGAGTTCCATTATATTTATTATCTCATCCACTTTTACCTAGCTCCCTGCAGACCTGTCCAAGATGCATCTTACTGATAACCCACATGGCCAGGTCAACCACTTTCCCTCAAGTCAGTCACGATGCAGCATTGCCAGCGACTCTGGAAGCAGCAGCTTGTCAGACATCTACCAGGTAACAAGACGGCTTTGAAAGCATGTGTATCTCATATGGGAGTAGCATTAGAGTTTGCTTCCTGATTTCACCAGGGGCGGATTTAGGGGTGAGGACGCCCCTAGCCACAACAGTAACGCTCCCCCCCCCCCCCACATACACTTGCATATTATTATTATTATTATTATTATTATTATTAATTGATTATAAAGACATCATTTGATGATAGCCAATTTGGTAGAATAATTAAAAAAGCCACTAACTATGATTTAATTTTTTATTTTTTTATTATACATATAGTACATATTTACTAAATAGGACAGCTTACAGCTTACAGGGGCAGTATGTGCATGTCCAATCCATTTACACTCCATTCAAGATGATATATGGCACAGTACAGTGGAAATATTTTGCAGTTACTGGTACTTTTTGGGCTGACAGACAGTACCAACAAAAGCATCAAGTGCCGCCCCCTAACAAGTGCCTCACTTGCCTAATGGGAAATTCGCTACGGAATTTAGTTGAAAACAGCTGCATTTTTGACAAAAACATGTGGATGGGCGAGTAATTCGCACTTTGATTGAATAGGTCGAATGTAAATTTGGCACTAATTGACTCTTAATGATCGAATCTTAATGATCACTAAATAAATCTTAATTGAATCTTAATGACCCAAGTCTTAATGATAGTGTCTATTAAATACACAGGCAGTATGTATGTAACTTTTAAAGATGTGTTGGTTAACATGATAACTTCAAGCACACATGAGGCCATATAACCCTCAAAAGGGTTGCACATTACCATTTATCTCAACGAAAAGTTAAATCAATCCAAGAAATACTCTTATAATAGTTCTCACATGCAAATATTAACCCCCACTCACTCTCTCATTATGCCCACTCAACCAAAGACCAAACACCATTTACCCCAAAAAACTTCTAAGTCCTGATCCTTAGCCTTAAAAAGTTATCCTCAGCGTCCTCACTCACATATTACATAAGAATTACCACCATGGGGGATAAATCAGAAATATGAGCTTGGTCCTACTGTGCATAGAGCAGGATAATGGTCAGACAAGTCATAGGGCAGGAAGAAGTTGGGTTCACACGTGATGGTCCTACGAGCAATTTTACTATATGAAAACTGCTGTATAAGCTCATTGTATAAACTTATGTTCACTTGAGTAAGCATGTCATGTAAAAAGCAAATGATTTGGGGCCAGATCAAGATACTTTGTAATTCCCCTTTCAGCATCCCAGTCACAAGTGTGGCCTGTGCCTTACCTCCAGTGCAGGAGACTGTGGAGTTCAAATAACAAAAAGGGTTAACGGGGTAATTCAGATCTCATCGCTGCTGTGTGTTTTCTCACAGCATGCGATCAGATCTGAACTGCGCATGGGTCTGAGCCTCAATACACAGGCACGACGGACCGCAGCAACGGGGATCGTCGGTCAGCTACGGGATTGCGCGAAGGATCTTTTCGCACAGGCGTTCTCAAGGAGATTGAAAGGAAGAGGGCGTTTGTGGGTGGCAACTGACCGTTTTCAGGGAGTGTCTGGAAAATAGCTGGCGTGTCCAAGCGTTTGAAGGGAGGGTGTCTGACGTCAAATCCGGCCCCGATCAACAGGAAACAATTGCAGCGGCTGAGTAAGTCCTGGGCTGCGCAGAGACTGCACAAAATCAGTTTGTGCAGCTCTACTACACATCTGAACACAGATATTTAATCCTCCCCCTGTAGGCGGCGACTATATGATCGCTGGGCAGCAAAAAACGCAGCCCAGTGATCAGGTCTGAATTACCCCCTAAATTCTGTGCAGTGCACTAGTGTAACGGGCTGCTATTGGTCATCCTGCATGGCATAACCAATTTCTCCTTGCCTGCTACTACATCAAAGAAAAGGACACTAACTAAGCTAGATAACTAGTAAGCAGCAGACAGTTTGACCTGGTAAAAAGCAAAGTTGCTCAGTAGCAAGTAAAAAAAATCCTGACCCAATGTCAGCAATTCGCCTCCTATGCTAGCAGTAATCCAGCCCTATATTCCTTTGTGCACAGTAACTATTCCCTACGTTTCTTAGTGTGCACACTAGTACGGACAGATTGCCCCACTAATACCGCCTTCAGATTGCAGTGCCGGCCCCTTCCTGGGTGTGCTCCGGCATTGGACCCTTTCACACTGGCTTCCCGATCTGGCAATAAACCGGGTTGGGTTGCCATCGGGGGCGGGGGGTCATCGGGGGTGGGGGCGGAGGCTGCGCTGGGAGATGAGATCATCTCCACGCTGCCTTTGCCTTAACTGTGAACGGGTCCCGGGTCGCAGTGACCCGGCAACCCGTTCACACTGCATCTGACTCAGCAATAACCCGGAAATAATCCTTATTTATTCCCAGGTTGAAATACTGAATCAGACGACCCGGGAATTCGGGACTCATCCCTTTCACCCCGCACAGTGACCCGCGTTGACCCGGCAATATACCAGGTCGATACTGGGTTATTTGTGCGGTGCGGTGTGAAAGGGGTATAAGTGAGCAGACACTTTCCACACAGCCTGCTGCCATAAGCTCTGGCACACTCACAGGTGCTGCATTAGTCTCACTCTTTTCCAGTTTATGGAGCAGCACCTCTCATTGTCCACCTGAGAAATGTTATCAACTTACAGAAAAACACATGATACATTGTTTCTGTGGAGTTTCTATCGAACATTTAAATACATTTTGACTGTCAATACATTTATTCCAAATCAGATAAAGTGGTTCATAATGATATACGAATGATAGGTCTACAAGCAATAGGTTGGCACTAAATGGTCGACATGCATATGGTCAACATGATCACAAGGTCAACAGGTTCAAATGGTCAACATGACAATGGTCGATACAGCATACGGTCGACATGATTATTATTATTATTATTATTATTATTATTATTATTATTATTTAGGACTTTTTCATACTTTACCATCCACATGAACTGAATTGAGAACAGTAACTGAGCCATGCGAGGGGACGCGGCACACTAATTTGGGTTCACGTTCTGGAAGGGAAATTTTGACACCTAAATAACATAAAAACTTATGTCGGCCATTTGGTGACAGCCTTCTGACTGTCCACCCTATAAACTATAACCTTTTATAATATGGGCGGTAAATGTAGATGGGGATGAAATTGAGATTACTGTAATTATATTTAATGGCACAAATGGTCTCAGGAAGTGTGCTTGGCATGTGCATGTAGAGTATCAGTCCAAACAGAATCAACTAGTTTGTTGATTGACATCTGATAACCTAATTTCTCTCCTGCTGCAAATCTATGATAACTTCTGCCATTCCTATTTCTACAGAACTACTCTATTTTTTTATTTTTTTTGTCATGTTGTCCTTTTGTCATAACTGTTATTGTAATTATCTTGAATTTTGATATGATTTAATATATATTAAGCACTGTACCTTTTTTATATTAAATTTAAAATGTAATATTTGTAGTTATTACTCTAATGAATTCTTAAGCTTTTCAAAACATAGGTATTGACTTTGTTAAGAATTTGAGTGCTAGGTTGAGAACTAGGGTGACGTACTGATCCACTGAATACTAAGGTGTGAAGTGTCTCACAGCTAGAAAGTGTAGTAGCTAATGTCATCCTACATAATACAAGGCTAACACTGATCCTCACCTCTATGGGCGGAATGCAACTGTTTTGCTTACCATCAGCCACTAGGCGGTGCCTGACAGAGCAATTCACGTATTGCTCCATTTGGACGCGCACTGCCGCCGGCGCTGATGTTACTGTTATGATGTTCTGTCAATTTTGACGGGCTGGTAACTAGTAACTGACCCAAAACAATAGGTGGTGGGGATTAAGGGAAGAAATCAATTGCCGGCAACTTGTTCGCCCAGACTAATTCACATGACATCTGCTGCACTTTACGGCAGTTGGATCTCGTTTCAGTTGTTTGCTACCCCATAGGGTAGAAAGCACTTTTGAGCAAAAGAAGTGCGAATCAGCTGGGCAAAGGGTATGAATTAGGCTGCTGTTCGCGTTTAAATGCCTCAGCAATTTGCCTCCTTTGCCAACAATTGAATTTTCCCCTCAATTGTGTATGGATATGAGCAGGGGCGGATCCAGGGGAAAATGACGGGGGGGGCACCATGGAAGGGGCTAGTACATTGGCGTGCACCTTCAGCGCATGCGCTTCCAGAAAAGGGGTGTGTTCCCACCAGGGCCGGATTAAGGTTTGTGGGGGCCCTGGACAACAAACTTGCGGGATGCTGAGTATATATATTATTGTGTGATATAATAATTAGTATGTCCAGCCAGGTAACTCAACACATCACCACCTGCAGCTGCTGGGGGCAGTAGCGATAGGAGCATCTGGGCGGCGCCACACAATGCAGAGCCGCCAGCTGCCAGCCAGAGCCTCACTCACTGCTACGCCGCCTCTGAGGAAGGATCTGAGCGTGAAAATGGCGCCGCCTAAACTCTCGGCTCCTGCACGTCACAGAAATCCCAGCGGCTGTGGCGGTGGGAACAGTTGAAATCCCGCGAGAGCAGTGCTTAAAGTGGTACAAGAGAGGTGGGTGAACTCACCCCCCAGCCACACCCTAGCCCCTCCCCTTCATCAAGCCCTGAGGAAGAGATTGGATATCTCGAAACGCGTTGGATATCTGGATCCAAGAAGGAACTTGAACTTTTCATCCTTTGGACATCTGCCTTGTGGTTAGCTTGGGAGCCAGAGCAGGGTGAAGTCTGGACCACCCTGCTTATTATAACACCTGCGGCTCCTCAGCTACCTCTCCGGTATGCTTTCTATTATTTGAATTGTTACCTGAGATGTTTTGAATATTGACCAACATCTATCCAGGGGTTCGCAACCCATCAGTAAGCTTAGGAGCCTGAGCAGGGTGTATCTTTGATCACCCTGCCACTTATTACACCAGCGGCTCCTAGCTTACCTTTATGGTATGCTTTTATTGTTATGTATGTGAATTTTCATTGTATTAAATTATATTTACTTTTATGTGATACTTATTGGAATTCATACCAATATATTTCAATTAAGTTCACTATTTAATTGGTTAAAGGGGATCATTGCTTTGGTCTTCACACAAATACCACAGAAAGAGGGTGCCCTGGTTACACCACTCCTACTTGCAGTCCTCCCCTTCATGTCCACCTGGCAGGCATTCTTAATAGGAAAAGATGATTTGCTCAGTGTGTGAAACACACACTGGGTACCACACACTGGATGCCACATACACACACACACACACACACACACACACACACACACTGGGTGCCACACACACACACACACACACACACACACTGGGTGCCTCCCCCACCCCACACACACTGGGTGCCTCCCCCACCCCACACACACTGGGTGCCACACACACACTTGATGCCTCCCCCACCCCACACACACTGGGTGCCACACACATACTTGATGCCTCCTCCACACACACTGGGTGTCACACACACACTTGATGCCTCCCCCACCCCACACACACTGGGTGCCTCACACACATACTGATTGCCTGCACAACCTTGTGGCTAGTGAGTCCGCTGCACTGCAGTACAAAACTCACTCACAGGTAGAAGCTGTCCGCCTACCTCACTGATCTCTGGCTGCTCGGTGTTCTGCTTCATGTGGCCGGACTCAGTAGAGACAGAGTCGCCGCAGCTACTGGAGGCAATGGAGGGGGACTGGAGGAGGCGGCCTGTAGCAGCGGCGGCGCACACCAGAGTTGTGAGAGAGATGCCGGCCTCCTCCTTCAGACAACCGCAGCTTCCGCCGGTGCCTTGCAGTGCCTGGACAAGGTGGGCCGGCGGAGGCGGAACGGAGGCAAGCGCTGGCTGGCCACGGATGTGTACTTGTGAAATCGGAGCGCTGCGGAATCATGCTGTACTTCAATTTCACTAGTCACTAATGACGGGGGGGGGGGGGGGCATGGGCCTAAGTGCCCCCCCCCCCTGGATCCGCCACTGGATATGAGAGAAGGGATTGAGGGGTAATTCAACTAGATCTGTGTCTGGTGATAAGTGAGTATAAAATTGCTGAAAGCCAGTTTGACCCTTTACAGTACAATCCAAGTTCATGACATACTAAAACAAAAGATGAATATATCTGTACCATTATAAGGTAAAAATGTGCACTGGGTGCAGTTAATAAGGGTTACAGATGAGGCCTCATGTTTTTAAAAATTTTTATTACATTCCGCCAGCAAAGTGAGGCGGATTGAAAATGACGAAGTTACTGTCTAAAAGCACTGTTGTCGAATTTACATTCTTCAATTGAATATACTTTTGTCGAAAAGCCGCATTTGTACCATTGCAGAAATGTCGAATTTGTCAAATGTCGAATTTCAAAAAGTCGAATTTTAAAAGCCCGTTTTTTTTTACGAAAAGTACTGTATTGCATTGTCGAATTTTTTTTTGGGGCGAAAAAGTCCAGTTTTTCGACATTTTCGGGAATTCGACCCCAATTGCATATACCTCAATGAGTTTAATTTGCATTGCTATGTGAATAGGGCACACAAGCAGCTCATGCTGAATAAAATGATATGCAGCATGCCTATATTCTGTGTGTGACTGCAGCTGTATCTGCATATTAAATGCTATTTTACAGTGTTTTCCTGGAAATCACAGATACAGCTACAGTCACACACTATCTATATACATGCAGCATATCATTTTAATCAAGGTAAGATGCATTTTTGGCAAAAAAAGACGCCAGATGTCAGCAGTGTTGCCCAGGACCTGCTGGCTGACTCATGCCAGACATCTCTTGCTACATGCCGTATTGAGGTAAGATGCATGGATGGCTCCAGGCCTACTAGCACCCTGAGTGAGAAACTTTGAAGTTCTCCCCCTCAATGTGCACACACTCCTGGGAAAGTGGGCATGGCCTTGCAACTTTATATTATGTTATCAAACTATAAATATATATATATATATATATATATATATATTATCACACATCCCTCTACACACACACACACACACACACACACACACACACACACACACACACACACACTTAGCATTCTTACACATAATGCCCACAGTAGTGCTCCTTATACATAATGTCCCCAGTATAGTGCCAGATACACATAATGCCCCAGTGATCACTGCCACCACTACTGTGCTTGGCTGGGCTCTGCTGCTGCTGCTGGACTCTGCTGCTGGGCTGTTTGATGATGCCTGTTGTTGTTTGAGGATTCACGTACACATTGCAGTGCATACGCATGCGCAGTCTATCGATAATCGCCTGCTAGCAACGATCAGGTCTGAATCGGGCCCTAAGATCTATTTTCTGCAAAGACAGATGCCCGACGTTAACAGAGTTGCACAGAACCTGGTGGCACATTCATGACAGGTATCTTGCACTGCTTGACATTGATAAAGCTGAATATTTATCGTATATAAAACACTTTAAGAGGTCTAAGAACACTGTACGCTATCTACGTTAGAAGTACCGTAAGGGTACGCAAGTTGTGTAGCGATCGCTCAACCGTAGTCGAGACGCTCAAGCGTCACGTTCGCTTACGGCCCAGTGATCACAGGCAGGCACGCTATTGGCTGCCGACTAACGTAATGATTCGCTATAGCGTAGCGTACGCTCGGGACCACGAGGAGATCACCAGCGGTGCAGACGCTTACAACGTTAAAACCTTTATATCTATACCTTTAACAATGAGATACACAGTATACCTTAGTGTAGAGACAGAGTGTAAGTGCAACCTGGTGTAACCTGATTAACTACAAAGCTGCTTGAGCGTCACCGACGCTCGGAGAATACTTAACCCTATAAAGAATACACAGATACCTGGGCTTAGGGTCCAAAACCTATTATATGTATTATAACTATTATACTTGCAAAAAGGAATCACAGTACAAATGATACACTACAATATAACATAAACCAACTAACCAGATAACTACACGGGAAATACAATACAATTAAATTAAAGGAAAATAAGAGAGAAAGAGTAGGGAGAGAGAGAGAGAGAGATGGCTCACAGTAAGACAATATGATTACGGAGAAAACTTACGCACAAAGGGAAACGATCGCATGCGCCTCGATATCCAGCTCCCGATTATCAGCAATGAGAACCGTTGAAGAGAGTGAACTGGATACGGTCGGCCTGCCTATTTATGCCCCACACACAATACAATTCAATGGTCCCTACAATCTCATTGTTCATTGGACACAGGAATTCGGCTTCGCATTATAACAAAAGGTCATAGGTTGATTCATACAGGTGGGCTGTGACTATTTCCAACAGCTCAGGTGGGAGGGAAACTGGGTTTCCCGCCGCATGGGTAATAAAGTGCAAATAAAGTAAATGTTCATAAACTTCTTATGTCCATAACTATTCGCACGAGCGATTGATCTGCTTCAAACCAACACCGGAATATTTCTAATTAAATATTCTTCCGATGGATACTAAACACCACTGTATTACTCCTGTCTGACCCTTCGTATCAAACAAAGAGGGATTTCTCTGTTCATGAACATTCTATATTAACCAAACTTTCAGAATCTATCAAAAGGGACCATGATCTACAAAATACATTATTAGTGAAAATATGTAATGATTGAGTCGCACGCTACGATCGCATAAACTCTACCGTAAATACGCATACCATGCGCCTGCGGGTGCCCGCGACTGTGAGTATGCGCACGTACGGGAGAGCGTACGCATGCGCAGCACGGACCTGTGTGAGGTGCAAATATGGTAGTGTGCATAGAGATATTTTTCTGACTTTGACAGTCCACCCTTTGGCAGTCAATAATAACTGCCACCTTCTAAAACATTTCAAAAGGAGAAAAATATATGTCAGGGGTTAATTCATTTCCATGGTTGGGTAAGGGAGGAGAGAGGAGTAGGTGGGAAGAGGGTATGACCTAGTGAGATAGCAGAAGCATGTGTGTATGAGTCCATGTTTGGGGGGTCATGTATCATCGTGCCGTACGTGTTGTAAATCAAGCTTCGAGGTATTGCGAAGTATACATTTGAATTCCTTCTTATCCCGTGGTACGGGTCTGTGGATGGGCTGTCAAACTTTACCGAGCTCTTTTCGGGTTTTGAACAAAATGGGGAGCACATTTTAGTTGATGATACATGAATGGGGGAATATGTGATTGCTGATATCTGTGCCTGTATTCCCTATACTATGTGTGTCATTACCTGAGGGTTGTAGAAATGAAGAAAAGACATAATTACGGTAAATGCGGTGGTATTCTATGTCAGGTTAATGTACATCTGTCGGTTGAAGTTTCGTTCGGTATCAGTTGAAAGTCGTCTTCTTTGCGCTGTGTTGCCCATTAGGTGTGAGCAAAAAGCTTTGTCAATGCCATTAGATTTACAAAAAATGTTGGGCTAGCGTAAGTTTAAGAATTCTAGGGAAACTGGGGATCCATGGCAAGGTTCATCAAATGTCCGTATCTCAAGTGGTCAAAACTTCTTCTTTGGTCTATCCGTTGTCTGTATAGCGTCTCGTCAACTTCCTCGTCCAAGTAAGTCTTTTTATCTTGGAGAAAAACCAGAAAAACAGGTGAAAGAAACGGACCGTATAATCGCATTTTCATTACATCATTATTTCTATCATTGGGTCATAAATCAAATCCAGGTTAATTACAGTTTCTTCACTCCTCAAACTCATTACCCTGGTACGATGTTTGCACTTCATTAAAGCCTGACCGCATCTAAATATCAAGCCAATTGATATGACAACACCTAAGATACATAGGAGAAACTTCCCAACATCCATTATGACTCCTTGAGCCCAGTCTCCCAAACCGGAGAACCAATTTCGCGGGTTCAACCATGACACCCAACCAGTCAGCTCATTACCTTCAGCAGCAAGAGTGAGATTGTGTTTTCGGCGAAATTCCCACTTAAATTGGAGAATATCGTCCATCTTTTGGTCTATGACCTCGACCGGATCCTCGGTGCTATTCGTGATATACGTGCAACACTTCACGCCGTACTGTGTTGCTAATGTAACACAATATCCGCCTGTCACTGCTGTGAGGTAATTAAGAACCATTCTATGCTGCACCAGTTCTGTTTTATAAGCTTGAAGTTCCCTTCCAGTATATCTAAACGTGTCATCATACATTTCAGTGATATTATCTAACAAATTTGCGAGCGCCGATATGTATTTATAATTTAGCACTCCTCTAGCGGTGCGGGTGAAATCTAACGCGATTAAGAATTGAATCCCGGTGGATTCACTTATCAGATCAGAGGCCGGATGCTCTGTCTTCTCTATCAGGTGCCTTTTAACAACGTGCTCGTAATGGGTGTGAGTATAAGGAGCTTGGGCACCACGATGTATGTCTTTCATTTTATCATGTGTTACAGTCATTACTTCAGGCAATACTTTTCCAATGTAACACAATCCTTCAGAGTTTGGGGCAAGCCACTTGTACGCCTTTCTCCCGCATATGAAATATGCGTCATCGGGGAGAACATATGGGACGGAGAAGGACATAACCATATTACACACCTTCCAGGTGAAATCTCCTAACCCTAATTCTTCCATCTGCTTAATACACGTATCAGGTTGTACGATATGTGCACAGTATCCTGGTGATACTTCTCCAACTCTCGTAATCCTATTTCCTAAGGTGTACCTATACCGGAAAGATTTTCCTCTACTGGCTATGTGGCGTACAAGCTCTGTATCTGTAGGCATTCTATCTGCTCTATGCGAAAAGGTCATGGTGTGGTTACTCCATGACACTTCCCAATTTCCCGGCTTTCTGGGATTGGAGATGTTGAAACATAATAGGGACCTATCCACATGGTATTGGTGGAGCTTCAAACTAGGAGGGCTGGAGATATTAAACCTCCTGTCCACCGGTCTCCCACCATTTAACTCAAGTACCTCCCCTATCGTTAAAGGAAATGGTACTAGCCCTGATTTGCTATGACCTTGAGGTACTTGAGAGCATACCCAACAATCTGTTTTGTTTAACACATTACCCACTAAGGAGTGATAGTCACTCAATGGATGCCGGTCCATATGGATATTAAAACTGGATTGGCATTTCTTAATGCACCCATCTTCAATGACATTGTTACAGAGCCTACAGATACAGTTTTCCTCAGCTAACAATCCGTCACAATTCCTTCTATGGTCAATGCTATCGGATCGTTTTCTGATACTCGCCTTTGCTTGTTGGTTAGGTTGATCTTGGAAAACTACGCCTCCATCTTTATCATCAGAACCCATTCCAGAACCTCTATCGACCTCCATGGTACTCTCGCCGGAACAGACTGCTCTGGTCAACATCATGGTCAACAGGAAAATCCGGATCACAGTCTCTTGGGGCAAGTCCATCTTATAGGAGGAAACGGAGAAGAATGAGAAGGAGGAAAAAGAAATTTGAGGGAGAGGGGATGGGAAGTGGAGGAAAATAATAAAAGGGAGTGGGGAGTCGACAACAGCTCTCGGTCTTCAAGGCTCAGGTGCCGCCTCAGTCCTCCTGGAACAGACACTCCAGTGATACAACCTCTACCGTCTGTTCCTTATCACGGGACTTCTCTGGATCAGCAACCTTCTTGCAGTGGGATGAATGGACCCAAGTCTCTCTCTCAGCAACCTTCAATGCTGTAGTGCTAGTCAATAAGACCTGGTATGGTCCTTCCCATCTGTCAATAAGGCAACCTGAGCGTAGAAAATTCCGTATCATTACATAATCCCCAGGTTCAATGTCATGACAATTACTATCAGGTAGATCAGGAATCACCAACTTCAGATTATCATTTTGATTCCTTAACTGTTTACTCATGTTAATCAAGTACTTTACAGTTACTTCATTGTTACATTTCAAATCATCCTGAGGGTTAATCATGACATGCGGTTGTCGACCAAACAAGATTTCAAAGGGAGACAGATTAAGGGGGGACCTGGGAGTGGTTCTGATACTGTACAATACAATGGGTAAAGCTTCTGGCCATGTCAATCCTGTCTCTGCCATCACTTTACTCAATTTATTTTTAATAGTGCTGTTCACTCTTTCGACCTTCGCACTCGCCTGTGGACGGTACGGAGTGTGCAGCTTGCTATCAATTCCCATCAACTTACACATTCCTTGAAAGACATCACCTGTAAAATGGGTACCCCTATCACTTTCGATTATTCTAGGGATACCATATCTACATACAAATTCCTGCACAATTTTCTTAGCAGTAAACATAGCGGTATTTGTAGCCGCAGGAAATGCTTCGACCCAATTTGAGAAAACATCTATACAAACAAGTACATATTTCAAATTCCGACAAGGGGGTAATTGTATAAAGTCAATTTGTATTACCTGGAAAGGGCCGCCGGCAGGTGGGATATGGGATGGTTCTGTAGGTATTGCCTTTCCAATATTCTTTCTCAAACAGGTAAGGCATGACATTGCTCTTTTACTCGCATGAGAGGAGAATCCTGGGGCGCACCAATATGCTCTCACCAATTTGCACATCCCCTCCTTGCCTAGATGAGTCAGCCCGTGAGCTGCTTCAGCCAGACATGGAAGATATGCTCTGGGGGCCACTGGTTTACCATGTCCATCCGTCCAGAGTCCTGAGGACTCCTGGCCATATCCCTTTGCCTTCCAGACTGCCTTCTCCTGTGTGGAACACAAATTCTGCATTTCACACAACTTCTGTGTGTTGATGGTGTTAAATACCATCAATTGTGTGGTGTCTGTCTGTATGGGGGTAGCAGCTGCTAACTTAGCAGCTTCGTCTGCTCGGCTGTTACCAAGTGATACCGGGTCTTGGCTATATGTGTGTGCTTTACATTTGATAACAGCCACTCTGTCGGGTTCCTGTATCGCTGTTAGAAGCCTTTTTATGTGAGTTGCATGCGCTACCGGTGTACCAGCTGCCGTCATGAAATTTCGGAGGCGCCATAGGGCTCCGAAATCATGGACTACCCCAAATGCGTATCTAGAATCGGTGTAGATATTGGCTGATTTGCCCTTAGCCAATTCACATGCTCTGGTTAGGGCGACCAGTTCAGCAACCTGGGCTGAGTGAGGTGGGCCTAGCGGTTCCGCTTCTATGGTGCCTTGGTCATCTACGACTGCGTATCCAGTACACAAGTCTCCCGATTCTGACTGTCTATGACAACTACCGTCCGTGTAGAACGTAAGTTCTGCATCTTCCAGTGGGTTGTCACTGATGTCAGGCCTTGCGGTAAAATTTTGGGTCAAATATTCCATACAATCATGTGTATCTTCCTTTGTATTAAATCCTCCTTCCCCATCACTTTCACCTTCCACCCTTTGTGCCTGACCAGGCACACCTGGGAGATACGTTGCAGGATTTAATGCACTGCATCTCCTTATGGTGATGTTTACGGGGGCCATTAGTGCCAATTCCCATCTTGTAAACCTCGCTGATGAGACGTGTCTGGTTTGGGCAGAATTCAATAAGGCTGATACTGCATGTGGCGTATGGATTGTGAGGTTGTGGCCTAGCACGACGTCTTCGCTTTTTGTCACTAGCAATGCTATCGCAGCAACGCTTCGCAAGCATGTGGGGAGGGATCGCGCTACCGTGTCTAGTTGAGCGCTGTAGTATGCAACTGGCCTGCTGGCATCACCGTGTTTTTGGGTTAGTACACCTGCCGCGCAACCAGCACTTTCTGTTCCGTATAGTTCAAAGGGTTTCCCATAGTCTGGCATACCTAGTGCTGGTGCCTGCGTTAGGCACTGTTTGAGTCTCTCAAATGCTGTTTCGGACTCGTCTGTATGCGAAATCCTATCAGGTTTGTTTGAGGAGACCATTTCCTGCAAAGGTAACGCCAAAATGGAAAACCCTGGGATCCAATTACGGCAATACCCACACATTCCTAAAAACGTTCTGATCTGTTGCTGGGTTTGTGGCAGAGTCATGTCTCTAATTGCTTGGATTCTATCAGCGGTCAGGTGTCTCAGTCCTTGTGTTAGACAGTGTCCCAAATATTTTACCTTAGTTTGGCATAATTGTAACTTGTCTTTGGACACCTTGTGTCCTGTGTCTGAAAGATGAAACAGGAGCTGTTTCGTATCCTTCAGAGATGCTTCCAGTGAATCTGAACACAGTAGTAAATCGTCCACATACTGTATCAATACTGATCCACTGTCTGGTTGGAAAGACTGTAAACAATCATGCAAAGCCTGAGAAAATATACTTGGACTATCTATGAAACCTTGGGGTAATCGAGTCCACGTGTATTGGACTCCTCTGTATGTAAATGCAAACAAATATTGGCTGTCAGGGTGCAGAGGTACCGAAAAGAAAGCGGAGCAGAGGTCAATAACAGTGAAAAATTTGGCAGTGGGAGGGATTTGCATTAGGATGACAGCTGGATTTGGCACTACGGGGAACTGACTCTCAACTATTTTGTTAATCCCCCTTAGATCCTGCACTAGTCTGTAACCCCTCCCCCCACTCTTTTTAACAGGGAAGATGGGACTATTGGCAGTGCTGGACGTTCTTACCAGAATGCCCTGTTGTAGCAAGCGCTCTATTACTGGGTAAACTCCTAACTCCACCTCTGGCTTCAGAGAGTACTGTGGGATTTTTGGAGCTATCCTACCATCTTTTACTTGTACAACTACTGGAGCTACGTTTGCCATTAATCCAGTGTCTTGTCCGTCTTTTGTCCAAAGTGACTCTGGTATCTGAGATGTCATCTCTTCTATTTGGGATGGATTTCTATTTGTCATAATGGTATGTGACATTAATTTTGATGGGGAGTCTAACATGTCTTGCACTTCCTGAGCGTGTTTCTCAGGTATGTCCAAGAATACACCTTCAGGAGTACAATAAATGACGCACCCCATTTTACACAGTAAGTCTCTTCCCAGGAGATTGGTTGGTGCCGATGCAGCCAGCAAAAAGGAATGCTTGGTATGCAAAGGCCCTATTGTAATCTCAGCTGGTTTGCTAACAGGGTAGTGCTGGACTACTCCTGTTACTCCCATGGCTGGAATTGTCCTACCAGTGGTTCTCATGCCCACTGTCGAATTTATCACTGACTTGGCCGCCCCTGTGTCTACAAGAAAGTTTAAAGTTTTACCAGCTACATTAATTGCGATCTCGGGTTCACTTCCAAGGTTGGCAATTAATTTTACTGGCTGCAGATTACAGGTATGGCCACACCCCTATTGGGTATGGTGACCTTCCTGAATCCCGCTGGCAGCAACTACTTGTGAGGGAGTTAGCTGGGAACTACCAGAGGCATGCCAGTCTCTGTTCGGGGGATATCTTTTTGTTTCCCCTGTATGTGGCTCATAACTCCGTTTCTGTGGACCCGGATCCCAATGTCGTGTGTCGTGTCGTTGTCTAGGGGGTTGGTATGAGTTTCGTGGATTCTTTACTCTACAATCTCGTGCCATGTGTCCCTGTTTGTGACAAGAATAACAAGTAACCATACTTGACTTACCCACAGGATTTGGTGATACAAACAAAGGCTGCCTTGTGGTCAGAGCCTGTATACTTACTGACATTAATTTATCACCTTGTTGTTCCCTGTGTCTGGTGATGTTTCTATCGTGATCAATAGCAGCCTCTCTCAAAGTAGCCACAGACAGACCTCGCCAACATGGTTGTGTGGTCTGTACCCTAGTCTTCAATGACTCTTTTAAACCATCCATCAGTACCGATACTGCTACTTCCCGATGGTTTGTGTCTGTTTTAATGTCCTCTATGCCTGTGTATTTTGCCATTTCTAATAATGCTCTGTGAAAATACTCTGCAGCTGTCTCTGACTCCTTCTGTTTAATGGAGAATATCTTATTCCATTTAGCTACTGCTGGGAAATACTCTTTTAACTGCAAGTTTATTCTTTTCACATTATCTTGGTTGTACACATCTGTAAGAGGTACATCATGATCTAGTCCGCAATCAGCTAAAAATTGAGTTGCGTCGACATTTGAGGGTAAACATGCTCTCAGCAATATCTGCCAGTCTTTATTGTTGGGCTCTACAGTGTTACCTAAGTCTCTGATGTATTTTTGACTGGCAACTAAATCTTTTCTAGGGTCAGGAAATTCAGACACTATGGTCCTTAATTCCATTCGGGAAAATGGGGTGTACATGGCAATGTTCCTAATGGGAGTGGCTCCTGATGTGTCTGTTTTCCCATTTGGCACTGCTATTACTCTAACAGGTGTAATTCTAACAACCTCATTCTGTGTAGATTCTACAGGCTGTGGTGAAATAGTTTCAGCATAATGCATGGTGCCGTACTTACCAGTTGATACGACCTCACCTATCCCTCCGCTAGGGGCCTTTACTAATCTCGTGGGTGGAGCTGTGCCTACTGTGGTCTCTGCTATGGTGGCTGCTAGAGAGAGCGCTGAAATCGTTGCCGATTCGTCCTCTTGATCACACTCCTGAGGAAAGTTCAAAACAGGGTACAACTTGCACGGGTTAATACTTGCATGGGTTAATGGGTTAACATTATCATTAACATTTACACAGTTACTAAGTGATTTTGTGTTACACCTTAGTGCGTCTTTCTCCGCAATCAACTTCTCTCCTGATATGTATGGTGGCGGTGGGGCCGTGGCAATCAGTTTTCTGTTAGAGCCAGATCCCGCCGCCTGAGCCAAACCTCTCTGTATCTCACCTTCCTGTTGCCACAACTGTAAATAATCATAATGCTGGATTCGTCTCTTTGTTGATTTTATGAGACATATCCTCCTCCTTAAATTTTGTAACACTTCTGAGCTGAAGCTACCTACTCTTGGGAATTTCTCCCCGTCATGTACAGTCATTCTCTCCCATTCATCACATAAAGTTTCTGTGTGACTTCCATATTTCTCACACATTATATACCTGGCCGACCCAATTGGTCGGACCACTGAATCAACCCGAACCGAGGTTGATCGCCCCCTACCTGAACAAGTGGCCCCCATAGTTCGAAAGTGTTGCTTTATTTAGCCAACTCTTACGCAAAACCAAATGTCCAAAATAGGCTGACGGTGGCGGTTTACCGAGTACCCCACTCACTCGCCCACGCCGACCAATACGACCTGATCACACCGATATGGTGCTGGCGTACTCGACCTAGGGCCCCTGCGACCTGAACCTCTATTTACTGGAACCTGCGAGGGTTATCCGAAGAACACTTACTCTTTCCAGTAACTATTGGTTGCTGGATAGTTCCTGAGTGAGCAGCAAACTTCCCTTAAAATAAAAAAAAAATTACACAAATCACGTTAGAGTGTACAAATAGCGTTTGTGACCCCTTTACTCTAATGGTATTAGGTCAGATTACTAACTACTGCACACACTTACGTGCGGTCCAGTCGTTCAGTACACAAACAACTAAGCTTATGTACGGAAAGACCAATGGAATCGAAACTTACGACTGCGAATTCCTTCAGCCAGAGCTTATATGGCCTATATGGGTGTTGCACCAACCCTTTTCGGTGTTGTGCCTGTGAACTGTATAGCGGACTTCCTTGTCGGCTGTACCTGGACCTCCTGGTCTGTTATGACCTCCTGGTCTTGTTACAGTATGACCTCCTGGTCTTGTTACAGTATGACCTCCTGGTCTGCTATACTCTAATGCTCAAAATTGTATATTTAACCAGAGATGCCTCCCTAGCCACCGTGCACGTCACTTACACGCATGTACCTCACGAGTACTCGACTTTTCTTGTGGTTCAACCTTTAAAAATTGTAAAAACACTCACTCATCACATGTACACTTTTGTTTCTATTTATATTTCTGCGCAGAAATTTTTCTTTAGATCAGGTGTGTTACCAATTAGGAGCAAGATCTGTTAATTAAATTTCGGACACCCAAAAATAGACTTGCGTTATTTCTCGCCTCGCGTTATTTATCGCTTTGCGCTATTTATCAACTTATCGTGACTTGAGCTACGTGGGCGTAACCGGACGCTCCGTTGCGTAACGTACGCTGCGTGCGTCGGCCTTTGGATTGCGTACGCAAGTCTTTGTTAGAGACACGTATACGCAAAGCAAAGATCCACCGTAACACAATTTATACTTTTATCAATGTAGATGATCCTTGATCATCTACCACACAACACACTGACTTTGCCTTATCTCCCAGGCAAAACTGTGTGTTTGTCTATCTTTTAACTATATTACCTTTACTCTTAAACTATGAAATAACGGCAAATCTCTTTTAGCACTTCTATCAACTATAAAACTGGCAGACAGGAGAGTGATATACGAAAATGAAAAAGAAAAAGAAATGCAGATATATATATGTGTGCGTGCGTGTGTACGCAAGACAGAAAAATAAACAGTTTTAAAAGACACTAGCGTTTTGTTCTTACCTCCGGTTCCCGGATTCCTTCAGCACTCTTTACCTAAGCGAAGCAGACGCTTATCCTGTCAGCACTACGAGGGATACAACCTCCCGCCCTTTGCTGAGGGATAATGTCTGCTGATCTACCTAGTGCAGATATGTGAAGGACGGGCGAGCCGCCAATTGATAAAGCTGAATATTTATCGTATATAAAACACTTTAAGAGGTCTAAGAACACTGTACGCTATCTACGTTAGAAGTACCGTAAGGGTACGCAAGTTGTGTAGCGATCGCTCAACCGTAGTCGAGACGCTCAAGCGTCACGTTCACTTACGGCCCAGTGATCACAGGCAGGCACGCTATTGGCTGCCGACTAACGTAATGATTCGCTATAGCGTAGCGTACGCTCGGGACCACGAGGAGATCACCAGCGGTGCAGACGCTTACAACGTTAAAACCTTTATATCTATACCTTTAACAATGAGATACACAGTATACCTTAGTGTAGAGACAGAGTGTAAGTGCAACCTGGTGTAACCTGATTAACTACAAAGCTGCTTGAGCGTCACCGACGCTCGGAGAATACTTAACCCTATAAAGAATACACAGATACCTGGGCTTAGGGTCCAAAACCTATTATATGTATTATAACTATTATACTTGCAAAAAGGAATCACAGTACAAATGATACACTACAATATAACATAAACCAACTAACCAGATAACTACACGGGAAATACAATACAATTAAATTAAAGGAAAATAAGAGAGAAAGAGTAGGGAGAGAGAGAGAGAGAGAGAGATGGCTCACAGTAAGACAATATGATTACGGAGAAAACTTACGCACAAAGGGAAACGATCGCATGCGCCTCGATATCCAGCTCCCGATTATCAGCAATGAGAACCGTTGAAGAGAGTGAACTGGATACGGTCGGCCTGCCTATTTATGCCCCACACACAATACAATTCAATGGTCCCTACAATCTCATTGTTCATTGGACACAGGAATTCGGCTTCGCATTATAACAAAAGGTCATAGGTTGATTCATACAGGTGGGCTGTGACTATTTCCAACAGCTCAGGTGGGAGGGAAACTGGGTTTCCCGCCGCATGGGTAATAAAGTGCAAATAAAGTAAATGTTCATAAACTTCTTATGTCCATAACTATTCGCACGAGCGATTGATCTGCTTCAAACCAACACCGGAATATTTCTAATTAAATATTCTTCCGATGGATACTAAACACCACTGTATTACTCCTGTCTGACCCTTCGTATCAAACAAAGAGGGATTTCTCTGTTCATGAACATTCTATATTAACCAAACTTTCAGAATCTATCAAAAGGGACCATGATCTACAAAATACATTATTAGTGAAAATATGTAATGATTGAGTCGCACGCTACGATCGCATAAACTCTACCGTAAATACGCATACCATGCGCCTGCGGGTGCCCGCGACTGTGAGTATGCGCACGTACGGGAGAGCGTACGCATGCGCAGCACGGACCTGTGTGAGGTGCAAATATGGTAGTGTGCATAGAGATATTTTTCTGACTTTGACAACATATTGAAGGTTAGATGTATGAGGACACATCCTTGTATATATAAATCCATGAAGTATACGGAAACTGTTGAGTATGGTACATAAAATGATGAAGGAATGAATGCCCTTGAGTCCAGATTCTATGTGAACACTGGAACAAGTTTTATGAAGGATGGAACGCTCATGTTCTGTCCTTCATAAGCATAAACAAGGTCACTAGTGATCTCACTAGGTTTGATGTGCAGCACGTCAACCAAATATTTCGCCCTGAGGCGCCACCCCAACCACAGACTTCAGCTCAGAGAAGTGCATTCGCTGGTGATAATGATTGAGTTAAGCCCTATTTGATAAAAACACCAAACTTCCCTAGGGAGGAAGAGGAGGAGCAAGGTTATGTACTCCAGGTGGGCGCCCCCTGGAAAAAACTTCCTGTCTATGCTGGGGGAATGTGATATAATCCCTGAGTAATGGCTACCATGAAGTAGCGAGGAAGAAAAATATTCATTTTCTATGAATTGTCAATTTTGTTTTTCACTCATCAGAGGATTCTACATCTTTATATCCTCCTAGAAATAAATTGTTAACAGCAGTAGCATGGGGATGATGTAGTTATGATCCCAACCGCCAGAATGCCGGCAGGGGGCCAAGGGCTATTCCCACTTGTGAGTGTCCACAACACCCATAGAGTGGGGCTTCGTTGCCCTCGCATGATCTGTAAGGCAAACTAATGGAAAGAGGTAGATTTCATAGTGTAATATTTTAACTATATTATAAATATATAGTTACATTATATTCACAAATCCTAACCTGTTTTTTACAAATATACTCTCACGACTAAGCACCTCTTGAGGAAATGATGTACTCTTGCTGACACATGGGGGGAAGGTGGGGGTAGGAGGGAATCCAATTAGATGCAATGAAACATCAGGAGTGAAAAACGGGAGTTTATCGCAATTTTTCCCAACGTTTCACTGATATTTTGTTTTTTAAGGACTATCCAATTAGATCTCCCATAAAAAAATACTTTTCCATGCGAAAACACACAGGTTCAGTGAAACCTTTTTGTTTTTGCCTCTGCAGCCCTGAAAAGCCAATACCTGAAAAGTGGCGGCTCATGCTGACTTATCGGGGCTAAAAGGATAGTCCATGGGTTCACAAGAGGACATCGGGATTCAGGAGGGGTGGAGCGTAGGAGGTACAGGATGCAGCCATCTGCTTGTGGGAACAGCAGTAGTCGGGACAGTACGGCAGCGTCGGGAGCATGGTCGTGTGGGTGCTGCTGGCAGTACTGCATGCACAGTGCATTTGCGCTGTCGGCAAGGCACCGCTAGCACACCGCTAGTTACAGTCCAAATGAATTTCTCTTACGTCCTAGAGGATGCTGGGGACTCCGTAAGGACCATGGGGTATAGACGGGCTCCGCAGGAGATAGGGCACCTAAAAAGAACTTTGACTACGGGTGTGCACTGGCTCCTCCCTCTATGCCCCTCCTCCAGACCTCAGTTAGATCTTGTGCCCAGAGGAGAATGGGTGCACTGCAGAGAGCTCTCCAGAGTTTTCTG
Source organism: Pseudophryne corroboree (assembly GCF_028390025.1). Taxonomy (NCBI): domain Eukaryota; kingdom Metazoa; phylum Chordata; class Amphibia; order Anura; family Myobatrachidae; genus Pseudophryne; species Pseudophryne corroboree. Next base: position 661,709,248 of record NC_086449.1, on the reverse strand, counting down.
TGGAAAAAGAATTTTGTTAGGTTTTTTATTTTCAGGGAGTCCTGTTGGCAACAGGCTCCCTGCATCGTGGGACCGAGGAGAGAGAAGCAGAGCTGGCTTGTCAAGTTGGGCACTGCTTCTAAGGCTACTGGCCACCATTAGCTCCAGAGGGAGTCGGAACACTCTGGGGTTCGTCCCGGAGCCGCGCCGCCGTCCTCCTCACAGATGCCGAAGGTAGAAGCGGATAGAGAAGACAGAAGATATCTTAGGCGGCAGAAGACATCAGATCTTCATGAGGTAAGGGCGCCATTGCTCCCAGTCACACACACACAGAGCAGCACTGAAGGGTGCAGGGCGCAGTGGGGGGCGCCCTGGGCAGCAATAAACCTCACATTTTGGCACAAATACAGTGGGATTAGACTGCGGAGGCAGTAAATCTCTGATCCCCCGCCATTTTATTGAAAAATCACTGGGACCGAAGCCCGCCATCGGGTGGGCGGGGCTTGATCCTCAGCACTAACCAGCGCCATTTTCTCCACAGAAGCTGCATGAGAAAGAAAACACTGGCTCCCTGGTCTCTCCCCTGCTGAACACAGGCTGGAAAATAGAGGAGGGGGGCACTTTGGCGACGCAGTGAGTGGGAATTGACATAATATATATAAAAAAGCGCTATCTGGATATATATTTTTTTTTCCAGTGTTGTTAAGCGCTGGTGTGTGCTGGCATACTCTTTCTCTGTCTCTCCTTAGGACCTGGTTGGGGTTTTGTCCCCTTATAGGTTAATCCCTGTGTGTGTGGGGTGTCGGTACGTGTGTGTCGACATGTCTGAGGCAGAAGGCTTCTCCAAGGAGGAGGTGGAGCAAATGAGTGGTGTGTCCCCGTCGGTTGTGCCCACTCCAGATTGGATGGACATGTGGCATCTTTACATAAAAGGCTTGATAAGGCTGGTTTAGGGGGGACATCAGGCGGTCAATCCTCAGATTGGACCGACTCACAGGGCCCGTCGGGGTCTCAAAAGCGTCCCTTAACACAAGACACTACTACTGACACGGATTCTGATTCCAGTGTCGACTATGACGAAGTAAAATTGCACCCTAGGGTGACTAAAACCATTCAGTGTATGATTGTGGCAATAAGGGATGTGTTGCATATTGTGTAAGAACCCTCGGTCCCCGACACAAGGGTACACATGTTTAAGGAAAAGAAACAGATTATTAATTTTCCCACATCTCATGAATTGAATGAGTTCTTTGGAAAAGCTTGGGAGACTCCGGATAAGAGACCGCAGATCCCCAAAACAATTTTAATGGCATACCTTTTCCCTAAGCAGGACAGGGAGATTTGGGAATCACCCCCCACTGTGGACAAGGCCCTGACGCGCTTGTCCAAGAAAGTGGCGCTACCGTCTCCTGACACAGCGGCCCTTAAGGACCCTGCAGATCGCAGGCAAGAAACTACATAAAAGGGTATTTATTCTCATACGGGTGCTGTGTTAAGACCGACGATTGCGTCGGCATGGGTGTGTAGCGCAATTGCAGCTTGGACAGATGAGCTGACAGATCAATTTGATGCTATGGATAAGGATACTATATTCCTAACTCTAGCCCATATAAAAGACGCAGTCTTATTTATGAGGGATGCTCAAAGGGACATTGGATTGCTAGCTTCTAGGGCCAATGCCATGTCTATCTCAGCGAGAAGATCCTTATGGACTCGCCAATGGACGGGTGATGCAGATTCCAAAAAACATATGGAAGTACTACCCTATAAGGGTGATGTATTGTTTGGGGATGGGCTGACGGACCTGGTTTCCACAGCTACAGCAGGTAAATAAAAATTTTTACCATATATTCCCCAACAGCAAAAGAAAGCAACACCCTATAAGATGCAGTCCTTTTGGTCGCACAAGTCCAAAAGAGGTCAGGGATCCTCTTTCCTCGCCAGAGGTAAGGGCAGAGGCAAGAGAGCACCTGCTCCGGCAGGTGCCCAGGAACAAAAGTCCTCCCCCGCTGCTCCAAAAACCACAGCATGACGCTGGGACTCCCCGGAGGGAGTCTGCACCGGTGGGGGCACGTCTTCGACTTTTCAGTCAGGGCTGGGTCAGTTCGGACCTGAATCCATGGGTGTTGGAAATAGTTTCCCAGGGTTACAAATTGGAATTTGAGGATGTGCCCCCGAGCCGATTTTTCAAATCGGCCCTATCAGCTTCCACATCGGAAAGGGATGTAGTGTTAGCTGCAATTCAAACGCTGTGTATACAGCAAGTGATAATCAAGGTTCCCCTGCACCAGCAGGGAAGAGGTTACTATTCAACCCTATTTGTGGTCCCGAAACCGGACGGTTCGGTCAGACCGATATTGAATCTGAAATCCCTAAACCTGTACATAAAAAGATTCAAATTCAAAATGGAATCTCTCAGAGCAATAATAGCCAACATGGAGGAGGGGGAGTTTATGGTGTCTCTGGACATAAAGGATGCGTACCTTCATGTCCCCATATATGCCCCCCATCAGGAATACCTGAGATTCGCTGTACAGGATTGTCATTACCAATTTCAGACGTTGCCGTTTGGACTTTCCACGGCCCCGAGGATTTTCACCAAGATAATGGCGGAAATGATGGTGGTCCTGCGCAAGCATGGAGTCACAATTATCCCATACTTGGACGATCTCCTGATAAAAGCGAGATCAAGGGAGAAATTGCTGAGCAGTGTGGCGCTCTCTCTGAGAGTGCTCCAGCAACACGGTTGGATTCTAAATCTACCGAAGTCACAGTTGATTCCGACAACTCGACTACCGTTCCTAGGTATGATACTGGATACGGAACAAATGAAGGTCTTCCTCCCAATAGAGAAAGCCCAAGACATCCAGAACATGGTCAGAGACCTGCTAAAACCGAAAAGGGTGTCAGTTCACCAATGCACTCGAGTTCTGGGGAAAATGGTGGCGGCCTACGAGGCCATTCCCTTCAGAAGGTTCCATGCAAGGACTTTTCAATGGGACCTTCTGGACAAGTGGTCCGGGTCCCATCTGCACTTACATCGGAAAATAACTCTGTCCCCAGGGGCCAGAGTGTCTCTCCTGTGGTGGTTGCAAAGTGCTCACCTGCTGGAGGGTCGCCGGTTCGGGATTCAGGACTGGATCCTGGTTACCACGGACGCGAGCCTCCGAGGATGGGGAGCGGTCACACAGGGATAGACTTTTCAGGGTCTTTGGTCAGACCAGGAGTCCTGTCTACACATCAATGTGTTGGAACTCAGGGCCATTTACAACGGCCTTCGACAAGCGGAGAGTTTTCTTCGAAACCTTCCGGTTCTGATTCAATCAGACAATGTCACAGCAGTGGCTCATGTGAACCGCCAAGGCGGGACAAGAAGCAGAGTCGCGATGGCGGAAGCCACAAGGATCCTTCGCTGGGCGGAAAATCATGTAAGCGCTCTGTCGGCTGTCTTCATTCCGGGAGTGGACAACTGGGAAGCAGACTTCCTCAGCAGACACGATCTCCATCCAGGAGAGTGGGGACTTCATCAAGAAGTCTTTGCAGACGTAACACGTCTTTGGGGAACTCCTCAAATAGACATGATGGCGTCACGCCTCAACAAAAAACTTCGGAGGTATTGCGCCAGGTCTCGGGACCCTCAGGCAGTAGCAGTAGACGCACTGGTAACACCGTGGGTGTTCGAATCGGTCTACGTGTTTCCTCCTCTTCCTCTCATCACGAAAGTGTTGAGGATCATTAGATGAAGAAGAGTACAGACGATACTCGTTGTCCCAGACTGGCCTCGAAGGGCCTGGTACTCAGATCTACAAGAGATGCTCACAGGAGACCCCTGGCCTCTTCCTCTGAGGGAAGACCTGTTGCAGCAATGGCCCTGTGTATTTCAAGACTTACCGCGGTTACGTTTGACGGCATGGCGGTTGAACGCCGAATCCTAGCAAAAAAGGGGATTCTGGAAGAGGTCATCCCTACTTTAATAAAGGCTAGGAAGGAGGTGACGATAAAACATCACCGTATCTGGCGAAAGTATGTGTCTTGGTGTGAGACTAAGAATGCACCTACGGAAGATTTTCATCTGGGTCGTCTTCTCCACTTCCTACAGATAGGAGTGGATATGGGCCTGAAATTAGGCACAGTTAAGGTACAGATTTAGGCCCTCTCGATTTTCTTTCAGAAGGAATTGGCTTCTCTTCCAGAAGTCCAGACGTTTGTAAAGGGAGTGCGGCACATCCAGCCCCCTTTTGTGCCTCCAGTGGCACCATGGGACCTGAACGTGGTGTTGCAGTTATTAAAATCACACTGGTTTGAACCGCTTAACAAGGTTGAGTTGAAATTTCTTACCTGGAAGGTGGTCATGTTGTTGGCCTTAGCATCAGCAAGGCGAGTGTCAGAATTGGCGGCTCTATCACACAAGAGCCCCTACTTGGTTTTTCATGTGGATCGAGCTGAATTGAGGACACGTCCGCAATTTTTGCCTAAAGTGGTTTCGTCGTTCCATATGAATCAACCTATTGTGGTGCCTGTGGCTACCGGTGACCTGGAGGATTCCAGATCCCTGGACGTAGTCAGGGCCTTAAAAATTTATGTAGCCAGGACGGCTAGAATTAGGAAAACAGAGGCTCTGTTTGTCCTGTATGCGGCCAATAAGATTGGCGCTCCTGCTTCAAAGCAGACTATTGCTCGCTGGATCTGTAATACGATTCAGCAGGCTCACTCTACGGCTGGATTGCCGGTACCAAATTCGGTTAAGGCCATTCCACTAGGAAGGTGGGCTCTTCTTGGGCGGCTGCCCGAGGCGTCCCGGCTTTACAACTTTGCCGAGCGGCGACTTGGTCGGGGTCAAACACTTTTGCTAAATTCTACAAGTTTGATACCCTGGCTGATGAGGACCTAGCGTTTGCTCAGTCGGTGCTGCAGAGTCGTCCGCACTCTCCCGCCCGATTGGACGCTTTGGTATAAACCCCATGGTCCTTACGGAGTCCCCAGCATCCTCTAGGACGTAAGAGAAAATAAGATTTTAAACCTACCGGTAAATCTATTTCTCCTAGTCCGTAGAGGATGCTGGGCGCCCGTCCCAGTGCGGAAACTCTGCAAGACTTGTATATAGTTGTTGCTTACATAAGGGTTATGTTACAGTTGACATCGGTCTTGGACCATTACTGTTGTTTTTGTTCATACTGTTAACTGGTTATGTATGTTCCAGGTTACATGGTATGATTGGTGTGGGCTGGTATGGATCTTGCCCTTGGATTGCTAAATACTGCCTTGTATTGTCCATCTCCTCTGGGCACAGTTCTCTAACTGAGGTCTGGAGGAGGGGCATAGAGGGAGGAGCCAGTGCACACCCATAGTCAAAGTTCTTTTTAGGTGCCCTATCTCCTGCGGAGCCCGTCTATACCCCATGGTCCTTACGGAGTCCCCAGCATCCTCTACGGACTAGGAGAGATAGATTTACCGGTAGGTTTAAAATCTTATTTTCATCTACATATAAGACTTCATCAAGGGGATTCAGTATCTGTATTCAGAAAGATACTGGTATTTATACTGAGCTAAAAGTAAAAAATAGAGATGAGCGGGTTCGGTTTCTCTGAAACCGAACCCGCACGAACTTCATGTTTTTTTTACGGGTCCGAGCAGACTCGGATCCTCCCGCCTTGCTCGGTTAACCCGAGCGCGCCCGAACGTCATCATGACGCTGTCGGATTCTCGCGAGACTCGGATTCTATATAAGGAGCCGCGCGTCGCCGCCATTTTCACACGTGCATTGAGATTGATAGGGAGAGGACGTGGCTGGCGTCCTCTCCATTAGAAATTAGATTAGAAGAGAGAGAGAGATTGTGCAGAGTCAGACAGAGTTTACCACAGTGACCAGTGCAGTTGTTGTTAGTTAACTTTTATTTATTTTAATATAATATATCCGTTCTCTGCTATATCCGTTCTCTGCCTGAAAAAAAACGATACACAGCAGCAGCCAGTCACACAGTGTGACTCAGTCTGTGTGCACTCAGCTCAGCCCAGTGTGCTGCACATCAATGTATAAAAGGCAAAGCTTATAATAATTGTGGGGGAGACTGGGGAGCACTGCAGGTTGTTATAGCAGGAGCCCCCAGGAGTACATAATATTATATTAATTTAAAATTAAACAGTGCACACTTTTGCTGCAGGAGTGCCACTGCCAGTGTGACTAGTGGTGACCAGTGCCTGACCACCAGTATAGTAGTATATTGTTGTATGTATTGTATACTATCTCTTTATCAACCAGTCTATATTAGCAGCAGACACAGTACAGTGCGGTAGTTCACGGCTGTGGCTACCTCTGTGTCGGCAGTCGGAACTCGGCAGGCAGTCCGTCCATCCATAATTGTATTACAATATATACCACCTAACCGTGGTATTTTTTTTTCTTTCTTTATACCGTCGTCATAGTGTCATACTAGTTGTTACGAGTATACTACTATCTCTTTATCAACCAGTGTACAGTGCGGTAGTTCACGGCTGTGGCTACCTCTGTGTCGGCAGTCGGCAGGCAGTCCGTCCATCCATAATTGTATTATTATTATAATATATACCACCTAACCGTGGTTTTTTTTTCATTCTTTATACCGTCATAGTGTCATACTAGTTGTTACGAGTATACTACTATCTCTTTATCAACCAGTGTACAGTGCGGTAGTTCACGGCTGTGGCTACCTCTGTGTCGGCAGTCGGCAGGCAGTCCGTCCATCCATAATTGTATTATTATTATAATATATACCACCTAACCGTGGTTTTTTTTTCATTCTTTATACCGTCGTCATAGTGTCATACTAGTTGTTACGAGTATACTACTATCTCTTTATCAACCAGTGTACAGTGCGGTAGTTCACGGCTGTGGCTACCTCTGTGTCGGCAGTCGGCAGGCAGTCCGTCCATCCATAATTGTATTATTATTATAATATATACCACCTAACCGTGGTTTTTTTTTCATTCTTTATACCGTCGTCATAGTGTCATACTAGTTGTTACGAGTATACTACTATCTCTTTATCAACCAGTGTACAGTGCGGTAGTTCACGGCTGTGGCTACCTCTGTGTCGGCACTCGGCAGGCAGTCCGTCCATCCATAATTGTATTATTATTAAAATATATACCACCTAACTGTGGTATTTTTTTTTCTTTCTTTATACCGTCGTCATAGTGTCATACTAGTTGTTACGAGTATACTACTATCTCTTTATCAACCAGTGTACAGTGCGGTAGTTCACGGCTGTGGCTACCTCTGTGTCGGCAGTCGGCAGGCAGTCCGTCCATCCATAATTGTATTATTATTATAATATATACCACCTAACTGTGGTATTTTTTTTTCTTTCTTTATACCGTCGTCATAGTGTCATACTAGTTGTTACGAGTATACTACTATCTCTTTATCAACCAGTGTACAGTGCGGTAGTTCACGGCTGTGGCTACCTCTGTGTCGGCAGTCGGCAGGCAGTCCGTCCATCCATAATTGTATTATTATTATAATATATACCACCTAACCGTGGTTTTTTTTTTCATTCTTTATACCGTCGTCATAGTGTCATACTAGTTGTTACGAGTATACTACTATCTCTTTATCAACCAGTGTACAGTGCGGTAGTTCACGGCTGTGGCTACCTCTGTGTCGGCAGTCGGCAGGCAGTCCGTCCATCCATAATTGTATTATTATTATAATATATACCACCTAACTGTGGTATTTTTTTTCTTTCTTTATACCGTCGTCATAGTGTCATACTAGTTGTTACGAGTATACTACTATCTCTTTATCAACCAGTGTACAGTGCGGTAGTTCACGGCTGTGGCTACCTCTGTGTCGGCAGTCGGCAGGCAGTCCGTCCATCCATAATTGTATTATTATTATAATATATACCACCTAACCGTGGTATTTTTTTTTCTTTCTTTATACCGTCGTCATAGTGTCATACTAGTTGTTACGAGTATACTACTATCTCTTTATCAACCAGTGTACAGTGCGGTAGTTCACGGCTGTGGCTACCTCTGTGTCGGCACTCGGCAGGCAGTCCGTCCATCCATAATTGTATTATTATTATAATATATACCACCTAACCGTGGTTTTTTTTTCATTCTTTATACCGTCGTCATAGTGTCATACTAGTTGTTACGAGTATACTACTATCTCTTTATCAACCAGTGTACAGTGCGGTAGTTCACGGCTGTGGCTACCTCTGTGTCGGCAGTCGGCAGGCAGTCCGTCCATCCATAATTGTATTATTATTATAATATATACCACCTAACTGTGGTATTTTTTTTTCTTTCTTTATACCGTCGTCATAGTGTCATACTAGTTGTTACGAGTATACTACTATCTCTTTATCAACCAGTGTACAGTGCGGTAGTTCACGGCTCTGGCTACCTCTGTGTCGGCAGTCGGCAGGCAGTCCGTCCATCCATAATTGTATTATTATTATAATATATACCACCTAACCGTGGTTTTTTTATACCACCTAACCGTGGCAGTCCGTCCATAATTGTATACTAGTATCCAATCCATCCATCTCCATTGTTTACCTGAGGTGCCTTTTAGTTCTGCCTATAAAATATGGAGAACAAAAAAGTTGAGGTTCCAAAATTAGGGAAAGATCAAGATCCACTTCCACCTCGTGCTGAAGCTGCTGCCACTAGTCATGGCCGAGACGATGAAATGCCAGCAACGTCGTCTGCCAAGGCCGATGCCCAATGTCATAGTACAGAGCATGTCAAATCCAAAACACCAAATATCAGAAAAAAAAGGACTCCAAAACCTAAAATAAAATTGTCGGAGGAGAAGCGTAAACTTGCCAATATGCCATTTACCACACGGAGTGGCAAGGAACGGCTGAGGCCCTGGCCTATGTTCATGGCTAGTGGTTCAGCTTCACATGAGGATGGAAGCACTCAGCCTCTCGCTAGAAAACTGAAAAGACTCAAGCTGGCAAAAGCACCGCAAAGAACTGTGCGTTCTTTGAAATCCCAAATCCACAAGGAGAGTCCAATTGTGTCGTTTGCGATGCCTGACCTTCCCAACACTGGACGTGAAGAGCATGCGCCTTCCACTATTTGCATGCCCCCTGCAAGTGCTGGAAGGAGCACCCGCAGTCCAGTTCCTGATAGTCAGATTGAAGATGTCAGTGTTGAAGTACACCAGGATGAGGAGGATATGGGTGTTGCTGGCGCTGGGGAGGAAATTGACCAGGAGGATTCTGATGGTGAGGTGGTTTGTTTAAGTCAGGCACCCGGGGAGACACCTGTTGTCCGTGGGAGGAATATGGCCGTTGACATGCCAGGTGAAAATACCAAAAAAATCAGCTCTTCGGTGTGGAGGTATTTCACCAGAAATGCGGACAACAGGTGTCAAGCCGTGTGTTCCCTTTGTCAAGCTGTAATAAGTAGGGGTAAGGACGTTAACCACCTCGGAACATCCTCCCTTATACGTCACCTGCAGCGCATTCATAATAAGTCAGTGACAAGTTCAAAAACTTTGGGTGACAGCGGAAGCAGTCCACTGACCAGTAAATCCCTTCCTCTTGTAACCAAGCTCACGCAAACCACCCCACCAACTCCCTCAGTGTCAATTTCCTCCTTCCCCAGGAATGCCAATAGTCCTGCAGGCCATGTCACTGGCAAGTCTGACGAGTCCTCTCCTGCCTGTGATTCCTCCGATGCATCCTTGCGTGTAACGCCTACTGCTGCTGGCGCTGCTGTTGTTGCCGCTGGGAGTCGATGGTCATCCCAGAGGGGAAGTCGTAAGCCCACTTGTACTACTTCCAGTAAGCAATTGACTGTTCAACAGTCCTTTGCGAGGAAGATGAAATATCACAGCAGTCATCCTACTGCAAAGCGGATAACTGAGTCCTTGACAACTATGTTGGTGTTAGACGTGCGTCCGGTATCCGCCGTTAGTTCACAGGGAACTAGACAATTTATTGAGGCAGTGTGCCCCCGTTACCAAATACCATCTAGGTTCCACTTCTCTAGGCAGGCGATACCGAGAATGTACACGGACGTCAGAAAAAGACTCACCAGTGTCCTAAAAAATGCAGTTGTACCCAATGTCCACTTAACCACGGACATGTGGACAAGTGGAGCAGGGCAGGGTCAGGACTATATGACTGTGACAGCCCACTGGGTAGATGTATGGACTCCCGCCGCAAGAACAGCAGCGGCGGCACCAGTAGCAGCATCTCGCAAACGCCAACTCTTTCCTAGGCAGGCTACGCTTTGTATCACCGCTTTCCAGAATACGCACACAGCTGAAAACCTCTTACGGCAACTGAGGAAGATCATCGCGGAATGGCTTACCCCAATTGGACTCTCCTGTGGATTTGTGGCATCGGACAACGCCAGCAATATTGTGTGTGCATTAAATATGGGCAAATTCCAGCACGTCCCATGTTTTGCACATACCTTGAATTTGGTGGTGCAGAATTTTTTAAAAAACGACAGGGGCGTGCAAGAGATGCTGTCGGTGGCCAGAAAAATTGCGGGACACTTTCGGCGTACAGGCACCACGTACAGAAGACTGGAGCACCACCAAAAACTACTGAACCTGCCCTGCCATCATCTGAAGCAAGAAGTGGTAACGAGGTGGAATTCAACCCTCTATATGCTTCAGAGGTTGGAGGAGCAGCAAAAGGCCATTCAAGCCTATACAATTGAGCACGATATAGGAGATGGAATGCACCTGTCTCAAGTGCAGTGGAGAATGATTTCAACGTTGTGCAAGGTTCTGATGCCCTTTGAACTTGCCACACGTGAAGTCAGTTCAGACACTGCCAGCCTGAGTCAGGTCATTCCCCTCATCAGGCTTTTGCAGAAGAAGCTGGAGGCATTGAAGAAGGAGCTAACACGGAGCGATTCCGCTAGGCATGTGGGACTTGTGGATGCAGCCCTTAATTCGCTTAACAAGGATTCACGGGTGGTCAATCTGTTGAAATCAGAGCACTACATTTTGGCCACCGTGCTCGATCCTAGATTTAAAGCCTACCTTGGATCTCTCTTTCCGGCAGACACAGGTCTGCTGGGGTTGAAAGACCTGCTGGTGACAAAATTGTCAAGTCAAGCGGAACGCGACCTGTCAACATCTCCTCCTTCACATTCTCCCGCAACTGGGGGTGCGAGGAAAAGGCTCAGAATTCCGAGCCCACCCGCTGGCGGTGATGCAGGGCAGTCTGGAGCGACTGCTGATGCTGACATCTGGTCCGGACTGAAGGACCTGACAACGATTACGGACATGTCGTCTACTGTCACTGCATATGATTCTCTCAACATTGATAGAATGGTGGAGGATTATATGAGTGACCGCATCCAAGTAGGCACGTCACACAGTCCGTACTTATACTGGCAGGAAAAAGAGGCAATTTGGAGGCCCTTGCACAAACTGGCTTTATTCTACCTAAGTTGCCCTCCCACAAGTGTGTACTCCGAAAGAGTGTTTAGTGCCGCCGCTCACCTTGTCAGCAATCGGCGTACGAGGTTACATCCACAAAATGTGGAGAAGATGATGTTCATTAAAATGAATTATAATCAATTCCTCCGCGGAGACATTGACCAGCAGCAATTGCCTCCACAAAGTACACAGGGAGCTGAGATGGTGGATTCCAGTGGGGACGAATTGATAATCTGTGAGGAGGGGGATGTACACGGTGATATATCGGAGGGTGAAGATGAGGTGGACATCTTGCCTCTGTAGAGCCAGTTTGTGCAAGGAGAGATTAATTGCTTCTTTTTTGGGGGGGGTCCAAACCAACCCGTCATATCAGTCACAGTCGTGTGGCAGACCCTGTCACTGAAATGATGGGTTGGTTAAAGTGTGCATGTCCTGTTTTGTTTATACAACATAAGGGTGGGTGGGAGGGCCCAAGGATAATTCCATCTTGCACCTCTTTTTTCTTTTCTTTTTCTTTGCATCATGTGCTGATTGGGGAGGGTTTTTTGGAAGGGACATCCTGCGTGACACTGCAGTGCCACTCCTAGATGGGCCCGGTGTTTGTGTCGGCCACTAGGGTCGCTTATCTTTCTCACACAGTCAGCTACCTCATTGCGCCTCTTTTTTTCTTTGCGTCATGTGCTGTTTGGGGAGGGTTTTTTGGAAGGGACATCCTGCGTGACACTGCAGTGCCACTCCTAGATGGGCCCGGTGTTTGTGTCGGCCACTAGGGTCGCTTATCTTACTCACACAGCGACCTCGGTGCAAATTTTAGGACTAAAAATAATATTGTGAGGTGTGATGTGTTCAGAATAGGCTGAAAATGAGTGTAAATTATGTTTTTTGAGGTTAATAATACTTTGGGATCAAAATTACCCCCAAATTCTATGATTTAAGCTGTTTTTTAGGGTTTTTTGAAAAAAACACCCGAATCCAAAACACACCCGAATCCGACAAAAAAAATTCGGTGAGGTTTTGCCAAAACGCGGTCGAACCCAAAACACGGCCGCGGAACCGAACCCAAAACCAAAACACAAAACCCGAAAAATTTCAGGCGCTCATCTCTAGTAAAAAACATGTTGTCTGAGTTGATATCACTTCCTGTGGTCACCACATGCAACTTAGTTTTTGCTTGTTCAGTATAAATATCAATTCCGTGCAGTCACTCTGTTTTCCTTCAGTCTATACTATTTTTATTGCTCCTACCACTCCCCATCACAGCACATTGGTTGATAGCAGGGGCGGATTGGTTTGAAAACCAGACCAGGAAATTTATGGAAAAGCCCTAATGTAGAGTGACCATATTATCCCTTTTACCTGGGACACTCATGGATTAGAAAAAACATTGTTATCCCTAATGCACACTGAGTGAAAAATAATACTACATAATAATCAGATAATACGGAGATCTTATTTGCGTATATCTGCAGATATAGGGTTAAGCCCCGAGGCCGATCGGCAAGGCGTCTCCGTCACTGGGGTCCCTATTACTAGGTATGGGTCCGGGGTGCAGGACCCCATCACGTCGAAACAGGTCGGCTACCCCAGGTCAGCACACAGGTGAAAATTAATAAGGGTTAATAAGAAGCACATAAGTGCTATGTAAGTGAAGTGTGATTAAATACAAAAATATATACAAAGTGATAGGGAAAATCATGTTAATAAAGTGTTAGGGTGTGCCGACCTGAAGCCGCCCAGCCATAAATAATGACACATATGTCTGGGTCTGAATGCCCAGTGTAAGGCCACATGATAATGGCTCCTATAGCATCTGAGAGCCAGTTTACCTGGAGACAATCCCAGCTTCTCCAATGGCACTCTGGAGTCAGCAATCCCTCCTAATGCTGACCCATCCATGCCTCTCTAACTACTATGCACATATATTGGCAAGCTGCTCAATCAGATTGTGATGTCACTCAGGTGCTAAAAGGGAGGGGTAATTCTGTGTAAGAAAAAACATTGTTATCCCTAATGCACACTGAGTGAAAAATAATACTACATAATAATCAGATAATACAGAGATCTTAGTTGCATATATCTGCAGATATAGGGTTAAGCCCCCTGGCCGATCGACCAGGCCTTTAGTGTGGTATACCTTTACATTCTATTAACACTTTTCACATACTAACTTCCTTAACACTATTTCTCCATTTTAATTACATCTCATTTTTGTATCACCTTTATAGCTTCGGCTTCCTAATACTAATTTATTAACACTATAGTTCTTTTCACTGGTATGCTGCCCTGGGCTTTCTGGCTTATGCTGGTGCTTTGGGGTGCCACACCCTGATACACCTAGATATAGCGCTAGGGACCACAAATATACAGAGACACCTTGATGCAGCTTTGGGGCTTATTTATACATTTGCGCAAATATATGTACCCGAGATCTCTGAATTCTAATACAGGTTGAGTATCCCTTATCCAAAATGCTTGGAACCAGAAGTATTTTGGATATTGGATTATTCCGTATTTTGGAATAATTGCATACCATAATGAGATATCATGGTGATGGGACCTAAGTCTAAGTACAGAATGCATTTATGTTTCATATACACCTTATACACACATCCTGAAGGTGATTTAATACAATATTTTTAATAACTTTGAGCATTAAACAAAGTGTGTGTACAAACATTCACCCAATTCATTAATGTTTCATATAAACCTTATACACACAGCCTGAAGGTCATTTAATACAATATTTTTAATAACTTTGTGTATTAAACAAAGTTTGTGTACATTGAGCCATCAGAAAACAAAGGTTTCACTTTTTCACTCTCACTCAAAAAATTCCGTATTTCGGAATATTCCGTATTTCAGAATATTTGGATATGGGATACTCAACCTTTATTGTATGGGATTTAAATCTGGTTATTGTTATCATTCAGGGTGCTGGGGGAAACAAAATGCCTTTTTTTTCTTGCTTAAAAATACCCCTCCCTTTCAAGCACCTAAATTATATCACTAAGCTAATTGAGCATCTGCCACTAATATGGCATGCTGAGTTCAAGCCTACATTTCAGATGGTTTTAATCAGCCATAGAACCTGTGTAATCCATGAGCGTCCCAGGTAAAAGGGATAATATGGCCACCCTATATAAATGTGCCCACCTAGTTGAGATGTCAGTCACCGGCGACCTCTGCAGGAAGTGTACAACCGCCCATACACCACGATGCACCGATATATATTCGATTGAATGGTCGATATGTCGCTCAGTGTGTACCCAGCATAAGACATATATAGTTTGTGAGGTTGAAAAAAGACAATCCGTCAGTCGAGTTCGACCTTTTTTAGTTCTACTACTCTGTATTATTTTCAGGAGTGATTTTATCTGTTGATAAAGTCGGCCGTTGTGTTGTATTTCCTCAATTATTATAACTATGGTACGTGATCTATCCTCCATAACCCTGTATATCCTTATCCATTAGGAATTTATCTAGGCTATTCTTAAAAGTATTGACTGAGTCTGCCATTACTACTTTCTTAGGCAGGGAATTCCAAACTCGTATTGTCCTTACTGTGAAAAAACCTTTCCACCTCTGTGTGCGGAATCTCCTCTAACCTAAGTGGGTGTCTGCGTGTTTTCTGTGCTGGTCTTAACAAAAACAGATCCCCCAAAAGCTCTGTATATTGGGTGTCATTCCGGCCTGATCGCTCGCTGCAGTTTATCGCAGCGATCGGGTCGGATTTGCGCATGGGCCAGCGCTGCCGAAGGCCGTTGTTCCCTAGCGATCGCCTCTGCCTGATTGACAGGCAGAGGCGGACGCTGGGCGGGAGGGGGCTGGACGGCGGCGTTAAGCCGCCGTTTAGGGGGCGCAGTCCGGCCAACACAGGCGTGGCCGGACCATTGGGGGGGCAGGCCGCGGTGGCTGAGTGACATCACACGCAGCCGCTGCGACTGGGGCAGCGAAGAGTATCTCCCGGCCAGCCGCAAGAGCTGCGCTGTCCGGGAGTTACTCCTCAAATGCAAAGAATAGTCCTATTTTGCTGATTGTCGGGAACTGAGTGCTATACACAATAGAGGCAGGCTATAGAAGATATGGGAACTGAGTGCTATACACGATAGAAGATGTTGGAACTGAGTGCTAAACACATTAGAAGCAGGCTAAAGATGATGTGCTATACACAATAGAGGCAGGCTACAGAAGATATGGGAACTGAGTGCTATACACAATAGAAGATGTTGGAACTGAGTGCTAAACACATTAGAAGCAGGCTAAAGATGATGTTGGAAATGAGTGCTATACACAATAGAGGCAGGCTACAGAAGATATGGGAACTGAGTGCTATACACAATAGAGGCAGGCTACAGAAGATATGGGAACTGAGTGCTATACACAATAGAAGCAGGCTGCATGAGATATGGGAACTGAGTGCTATACACAATAGAGGCAGGCTACAGAAGATATGGGAACTGAGTGCTATACACAATAGAAGCAGGCTGCATAAGATATGGGAACTGAGTGCTATACACAATAGAGGCAGGCTACAGAAGGTATGGGAACTGAGTGCTATACACAATAGAAGCAGGCTGCATAAGATATGGGAACTGAGTGCTATACACAATAGAAGCAGGCTACAGAAGATATGGGAACTGAGTGCTATACACAATAGAGGCAGGCTACAGAAGATATGGGAACTAAGTGCTATACACAATAGAAGCAGGCTACAGAAGATATGGGAACTGAGTGCTATACACAATAGAAGCAGGCTGCATAAGATATGGGAACTGAGTGCTATACACAATAGAGGCAGGCTACAGAAGATATGGGAACTGAGTGCTATACACAATAGAGGCAGGCTACAGAAGATATGGGAACTGAGTGCTATACACAATAGAAGCAGGCTGCATAAGATATGGGAACTGAGTGCTATACACAATAGAAGCAGGCTGCATAAGATATGGGAACTGAGTGTTATACACAATAGAGGCAGGCTGCATAAGATATGGGAACTGAGTGCTATACACAATAGAAGCAAGCTGCATAAGATATGGGAACTGAGTGCTATACACAATAGAGGCAGGCTACAGAAGATATGGGAACTGAGTGCTATACACAATAGAAGCAGGCTGCATAAGATATGGGAACTGAGTGCTATACACAATAGAAGCAGGCTGCATAAGATATGGGAACTGAGTGTTATACACAATAGAGGCAGGCTGCATAAGATATGGGAACTGAGTGCTATACACAATAGAAGCAAGCTGCATAAGATATGGGAACTGAGTGCTATACACAATAGAAGCAAGCTGCATAAGATATGGGAACTGAGTGCTATACACAATAGAGGCAGGCTACAGAAGATATGGGAACTGAGTGCTATACACAATAGAAGCAGGCTGCAGAAGATATGGGAACTGAGTGCTATACACAATAGAAGCAGGTTACAGAAGATATGGGAACTGAGTGCTATACACAATAGAAGCAGGTTACAGAAGATATGGGAACTGAGTGCTATACACAATAGAGGCAGGCTACAGAAGATATGGGAACTGAGTGCTATACACAATAGAGGCAGGCTACAGAAGATATGGGAACTGAGTGCTATACACAATAGAAGCAGGCTGCATAAGATATGGGAACTGAGTGCTATACACAATAGAGGCAGGCTACAGAAGGTATGGGAACTGAGTGCTATACACAATAGAAGCAGGCTGCATAAGATATGGGAACTGAGTGCTATACACAATAGAAGCAGGCTACAGAAGATATGGGAACTGAGTGCTATACACAATAGAGGCAGGCTACAGAAGATATGGGAACTAAGTGCTATACACAATAGAAGCAGGCTACAGAAGATATGGGAACTGAGTGCTATACACAATAGAAGCAGGCTGCATAAGATATGGGAACTGAGTGCTATACACAATAGAGGCAGGCTACAGAAGATATGGGAACTGAGTGCTATACACAATAGAGGCAGGCTACAGAAGATATGGGAACTGAGTGCTATACACAATAGAAGCAGGCTGCATAAGATATGGGAACTGAGTGCTATACACAATAGAAGCAGGCTGCATAAGATATGGGAACTGAGTGTTATACACAATAGAGGCAGGCTGCATAAGATATGGGAACTGAGTGCTATACACAATAGAAGCAAGCTGCATAAGATATGGGAACTGAGTGCTATACACAATAGAGGCAGGCTACAGAAGATATGGGAACTGAGTGCTATACACAATAGAAGCAGGCTGCATAAGATATGGGAACTGAGTGCTATACACAATAGAAGCAGGCTGCATAAGATATGGGAACTGAGTGTTAAACACAATAGAGGCAGGCTGCATAAGATATGGGAACTGAGTGCTATACACAATAGAAGCAAGCTGCATAAGATATGGGAACTGAGTGCTATACACAATAGAGGCAAGCTGCATAAGATATGGGAACTGAGTGCTATACACAATAGAGGCAGGCTACAGAAGATATGGGAACTGAGTGCTATACACAATAGAAGCAGGCTGCAGAAGATATGGGAACTGAGTGCTATACACAATAGAAGCAGGTTACAGAAGATATGGGAACAGAGTGCTATACACAATAGAAGCAGGTTACAGAAGATATGGGAACTGAGTGCTATACACAATAGAGGCAGGCTACAGAAGATATGGGAACTGAGTGCTATACACAATAGAGGCAGGCTACAGAAGATATGGGAACTGAGTGCTATACACAATAGAAGCAGGCTGCATAAGATATGGGAACTGAGTGCTATACACAATAGAGGCAGGCTACAGAAGGTATGGGAACTGAGTGCTATACACAATAGAAGCAGGCTGCATAAGATATGGGAACTGAGTGCTATACACAATAGAAGCAGGCTACAGAAGATATGGGAACTGAGTGCTATACACAATAGAGGCAGGCTACAGAAGATATGGGAACTAAGTGCTATACACAATAGAAGCAGGCTACAGAAGATATGGGAACTGAGTGCTATACACAATAGAAGCAGGCTGCATAAGATATGGGAACTGAGTGCTATACACAATAGAGGCAGGCTACAGAAGATATGGGAACTGAGTGCTATGCACAATAGAGGCAGGCTACAGAAGATATGGGAACTGAGTGCTATACACAATAGAAACAGGCTGCATAAGATATGGGAACTGAGTGCTATACACAATAGAAGCAGGCTGCATAAGATATGGGAACTGAGTGCTATACACAATAGAAGCAAGCTGCATAAGATATGGGAACTGAGTGCTATACACAATAGAAGCAAGCTGCATAAGATATGGGAACTGAGTGCTATACACAATAGAGGCAGGCTACAGAAGATATGGGAACTGAGTGCTATACACAATAGAAGCAGGCTGCAGAAGATATGGGAACTGAGTGCTATACACAATAGAAGCAGGTTACAGAAGATATGGGAACTGAGTGCTATACACAATAGAAGCAGGTTACAGAAGATATGGGAACTGAGTGCTATACACAATAGAAGCAGGCTTCCTAAGATATGGGAACTGAATACCATACATAATAGAGGCAGGCTACATAAGATAATGGAACTGAGTGCTATACACAATAGATGCAGGCTACATAAGATAATGGAACTGAGTGCTATACACAATAGATAGAAGCAGGCTGCATAAGATATGGGAACTGAGTGCTATACACAATAGAGGCAGGCTACAGAAGATATGGGAACTGAGTGCTATACACAATAGAAGCAGGCTGCATAAGATATGGGAACTGAGTGCTATACACAATAGAAGCAGGTTACAGAAGATATGGGAACTGAGTGCTATACACAATAGAAGCAGGCTTCCTAAGATATGGGAACTGAATGCCATACACAATAGAGGCAGGCTGCATATGATATGGGAACTGAATGCTATACACAATAGAGGCAGGCTATAGAAGATATGGGAACTGAGTGCTATACACAATAGTAGACGTTGGAACTGAGTGCTAAACACATTAGAAGCAGGCTGCAGATGATGTTGGAAATGAGTGCTATACACAATAGAGGCAGGCTACAGAAGATATGGGAACTAAGTGCTATACACAATAGAAGCAGGCTGCATGAGATATGGGAACTGAGTGCTATACACAATAGAGGCAGGCTACAGAAGATATGGGAACTGAGTGCTATACACAATAGAAGCAGGCTGCATAAGATATGGGAACTGAGTGCTATACACAATAGAAGCAGGCTGCATAAGATATGGGAACTGAGTGCTATACACAATAGAGGCAGGCTGCATAAGATATGGGAACTGAGTGCTATACACAATAGAGGCAGGCTACAGAAGATATGGGAACTAAGTGCTATACACAATAGAAGCAGGCTGCATAAGATATGGGAACTGAGTGCTATACACAATAGAGGCAGGCTACAGAAGATATGGGAACTGAGTGCTATACATAATAGAGGCAGGCTACACAAGATATGGGAACTGAGTGCTATACACAATAGAAGCAGGTTACAGAAGATATGGGAACTGAGTGCTATACACAATAGAAGCAGGTTACAGAAGATATGGGAATTGAGTGCTATACACAATAGAAGCAGGCTTCCTAAGATATGGGAACTGAATACCATACATAATAGAGGCAGGCTACATAAGATAATGGAACTGAGTGCTATACACAATAGAGGCAGGCTACATAAGATAATGGAACTGAGTGCTATACACAATAGATAGAAGCAGGCTGCATAAGATATGGGAACTAAGTGCTATACACAATAGAGGCAGGCTACAGAAGATATGGGAACTGAGTGCTATACACAATAGAAGCAGGCTGCATTAGATATGGGAACTGAGTGCTATACACAATAGAAGCAGGTTACAGAAGATATGGGAACTGAGTGCTATACACAATAGAAGCAGGTTACAGAAGATATGGGAACTGAGTGCTATACACAATAGAAGCAGGCTTCCTAAGATATGGGAACTGAATGCCAGACACAATAGAGGCAGGCTGCATAAGATATGGGAACTGAATGCTATACACAATAGAGGCAGGCTATAGAAGATATGGGAACTGAGTGCTATACACAATAGAAGATGTTGGAACTGAGTGCTAAACACATTAGAAGCAGGCTGCAGATGATGTTGGAAATGAGTGCTATACACAATAGAGGCAGGCTACAGAAGATATGGGAACTAAGTGCTATACACAATAGAAGCAGGCTGCATAAGATATAGGAACTGAGTGCTATACACAATAGAGGCAGGCTACAGAAGATATGGGAACTGAGTGCTATACACAATAGAAGCAGGCTGCATAAGATATGGGAACTGAGTGCTATACACAATAGAAGCAGGCTGCATAAGATATGGGAACTGAGTGCTATACACAATAGAGGCAGGCTACAGAAGATATGGGAACTAAGTGCTATACACAATAGAAGCAGGCTGCATAAGATATGGGAACTGAGTGCTATACACAATAGAGGCAGGCTACAGAAGATATGGGAACTGAGTGCTATACATAATAGAGGCATGCTACACAAGATATGGGAACTGAGTGTTATACACAATAGAAGCAGGCTGCATAAGATATGGGAACTGAGTGCTATACACAATAGAGGCAGGCTACATAAGATAATGGAACTGAGTGCTATACACAATAGATAGAAGCAGGCTGAATAAGATATGGGAACTGAGTGCTATACACAATAGAGGCAGGCTACAGAAGATATGGGAACTGAGTGCTATACACAATAGAGGCAGGCTACAGAAGATATGGGAACTGAGTGCTATACACAATAGAAGCAGGCTACAGAAGGTATGGGAACTGAATGCTATACACAATAGAGGCAGGCTGCATACGATATGGGAACTGAATGCTATATACAATAGAGGCAAGCTATAGAAGATATGGGTACTGAGTGCTATACACAATAGAAGATGTTGGAACTGAGTGCTAAACACATTAGAAGCAGGCTGCAGATGATGTTGGCAACTGAGTGCTATACACAATAGAGGCAGGCTACAGAAGATATGGGAACTGAGTGCTATACACAATAGAAGCAGGCTGCATAAGATATGTGAACTGAGTGCTATACACAATAGAAGCAGGCTGCATAAGATATAGGAACTGAGTGCTATACACAATAGAGGCAGGCTACAGAAGATATGGGAACTGAGTGCTATACACAATAGAAGCAGGCTGCATAAGATATGGGAACTGAGTGCTATACACAATAGAAGCAGGCTGCATAAGATATGGGAACTGAGTGCTATACACAATAGAGGCAGGCTACAGAAGATATGGGAACTAAGTGCTATACACAATAGAAGCAGGCTGCATAAGATATGGGAACTGAGTGCTATACACAATAGAGGCAGGCTACAGAAGATATGGGAACTGAGTGCTATACATAATAGAGGCATGCTACACAAGATATGGGAACTGAGTGTTATACACAATAGAAGCAGGCTGCATAAGATATGGGAACTGAGTGCTATACACAATAGAGGCAGGCTACATAAGATAATGGAACTGAGTGCTATACACAATAGATAGAAGCAGGCTGAATAAGATATGGGAACTGAGTGCTATACACAATAGAGGCAGGCTACAGAAGATATGGGAACTGAGTGCTATACACAATAGAGGCAGGCTACAGAAGATATGGGAACTGAGTGCTATACACAATAGAAGCAGGCTACAGAAGGTATGGGAACTGAATGCTATACACAATAGAGGCAGGCTGCATACGATATGGGAACTGAATGCTATATACAATAGAGGCAAGCTATAGAAGATATGGGTACTGAGTGCTATACACAATAGAAGATGTTGGAACTGAGTGCTAAACACATTAGAAGCAGGCTGCAGATGATGTTGGCAACTGAGTGCTATACACAATAGAGGCAGGCTACAGAAGATATGGGAACTGAGTGCTATACACAATAGAAGCAGGCTGCATAAGATATGTGAACTGAGTGCTATACACAATAGAAGCAGGCTGCATAAGATATAGGAACTGAGTGCTATACACAATAGAGGCAGGCTACAGAAGATATGGGAACTGAGTGCTATACACAATAGAAGCAGGCTGCAGAAGATATGGGAACTGAGTGCTATACACAATAGAAGCAGGCTGCATAAGATATGGGAACTGAGTGCTATACACAATAGAGGCAGGCTGCATAAGATATGGGAACTGAGTGCTATACACAATAGAAGCAGGCTGCATAAGATATAGGAACTGAGTGCTATACACAATAGAGGCAGGCTACAGAAGATATGGGAACTGAGTGCTATACACAATAGAAGCAGGCTGCATAAGATATGGGAACTGAGTGCTATACACAATAGAGGCAGGCTACAGAAGGTATGGGAACTGAGTGCTATACACAATAGAAGCAGGCTGCATAAGATATAGGAACTGAGTGCTATACACAATAGAGGCAGGCTACAGAAGGTATGGGAACTGAGTGCTATACACAATAGAAGCAGGCTGCAGAAGATATGGGAACTGAGTGCTATACACAATAGAAGCAGGCTGCATAAGATATGGGAACTGAGTGCTATACACAATAGAGGCAGGCTACAGAAGATATGGGAACTGAGTGCTATACACAATAGAGGCAGGCTTCCTAAGATATGGGAACTGAATACCATACATAATAGAGGCAGGCTACATAAGATAATGGAACTGAGTGCTATACACAATAGAGGCAGGCTGCATAAGATATGGGAACTGAGTGCTATACACAATAGAAGCAAACTGGCATAAGATATGGGAACTGAGTGCTATACACAATAGAGGCAGGCTATAGAAGATATGGGAACTGAGTGCTATACACAATAGAAGATGTTGGAACTGAGTGCTAAACACATTAGAAGCAGGCTGCAGATGATGTTGGAAATGAGTGCTATACACACAGTATTGGATTGGGATGGAAAACCAGCCCGGGAAATTTATGGAAGCAGCACTAATGGAGGTGCAGTCTGATGAGGGCGTGGGATCCCTCTTCATAGGGCCTGATTGTACACAGTTGCCTTCCTTGTGTCTTTTGCTGCAGTTATGTCTGAGACCAGGGTCAGATTGGGAGATAAAAGCTTTGTAAAAGTTTGTAGAAGTGGACCAACATGGGCCGCACAAGAGGTATGACATACCATGTAGGGAATACATATGATTTACCGGCAGGCGGGATGCCGGCTGTCCAATTCCCGTCTGCGGCATCCCGCCTGCCAGATTACCGGCAGCGGGGTGAGCGCAGAAAGTCCCCTTGCAGACTTGCTGCACTTGGCACGCTGCGGGCTCGGTGGCTCGCTCGCCACAGGATCTATTCCCACTCTATGGGTGTCTTGGACACCCAGGAGTGGGAATAGTCCTATTTTGCTGACTGTCGGGATTCCATTGTCGGCATCCTGACAACTGGGATCCCGACAGCCAGCATATTGGGGGTAATTCCAAGTTGATCGCAGCAGGACATTTTTTAGAGGTTGGGCAAAACCATGTGCACTGCAGGGGGGAGGCAGATATAACATTTGCAGAGAGAGTTAGATTTGGGTGGGTTATATTGTTTCTGTGTAGGGTAAATACTGGCTGCTTTATTTTTACACTGCAATTTAGATTGCAGATTGAACTCACCACACCCAAATCTAACTCTCTCTGCAAATGTTATATCTGCCTCCCCTGCAGTGCACATGGTTTTGCCCAACTGCTAAAAAATTTCCTGCTGCGATCAACTTGGAATTACCCCCATTGAATGGATCACCTGTGTAGCCATGGCAGCATTACTGGATGGCAGAGTTGCTGTACTCCACATTGCAGGAACCAGCACAATTCTGGCTATGCAGCCCATGGATTTAAAGTGGCAGTAACTTAAAAGATAAAATCAGGTTGGTTGTTTGGCAACTACATAGGGTTGGAATCGAAATATTGGTGGTCAGAATCTCGACAGTGGAATCCCACCGTGCAGAATGCAGACGGATCGCAGTGGGTTTTCTAACCCTACCCACCCCTCCCACAACCTACACTGACCACCCCCAACACAAAACCTCCCTATGTGCCTAAAACAAAACCTAAGACTTACCCTAACCATAATATTCATCTTTGGCATCTGTCGGCATTGTGAGCATCGTAATATCTGGGTTTCCGTTTATTATGACCCCTAGGTTCCTGACTAAATCCCATTACATATGGATCTGTGATTATTATTGTTTTAGTCCAGAAATGCAGAGTATTTAAAGAAATAATAAAGTCTAGGACAGAGCCTGCACAGAAAAACACTCACATATTCATCTGTATCAGTGCTTTATTTCTCACTAGGCACCGAGGCAAATGCATAGGGGGCGCCACTAGCTGGGGACAGCACATCAGGGCTTCCCAGTGCCCCAATTCAGTGATGGCTATTTGGACACAGAACAAAGACTATATCCCGCAAGATGCATCTTGGGAAGTCTCAGGAGTGGGTGCATGTCCAGTCCAGGAGTTTGGACGATTAGGTTCATGTCTGACGTGAAGAGTGTTAGTAGCGTTCACATGTGCATCTCGGAAACCTAGAAAAGGAGGTTCTTTTCCTGCAAAAAGCTAAAAAAGTTCTGAGAAAAGAAAAAATCCGCACAGATCATATAGGTCATATGCTCATATCAGTCAGTTACTTCCCATTGTTTAGAATCAAAAACAATTCTCAGAAAAAATTCCAGGTATTAACCATTGGTTTAGGGGTGCTCCCTGGAATAAGTTAATCACATTAAAACATCACATTAAAACACAAAAAGAAAAAGTATTCCACATTGAGGCACTCATCTGTAACTGGCTGTAATGATAAATCTGAATCTAGGTACAGGACAACTCCCTATAAAACATAACCTTTATTATATTTTGTATAGCTATCCATTACTAGTATTTTATACAAAATATAATAAAGGTTATGTTTTATAGGGAGTCGTCCTGTACCTAGATTCAGATTTATCATCACAGCCAGTTATAGATGAGTGCCCCAATGTGGAATACTTTTACTTTTTGTGTTTTAAAAAGCTAAAAAATACAGGTAGTTGGAGGTGTCAGTCTGATCAGAATCCTGGGGGTTGCGAGAGTCCAATAATATTGTGCCTAGGGTCCGCCCACCCCTAAATGTTCTCATGGCCCCATATGCAGAGATGTCTGCAGGTCTGCTAGCAGACTGCCAACTATCAATGTGCTGTGTTTATTACACTTCATGATCATCAGTGTAGACTTGTACCTGCCCTATACTCGGTGCAATTATATATCTGGAAACAGACATATCTACACTTATGTCCAACTAGAAATAGCTTGCAGTTCCACTGACATACTTTACACTAGTGAAATATTATCTATGAGAGAATGCCTTGTTATGCCTATTCAGTTACAAGTGTAGATGCTATTGAAATGCCATACCCTCCAACTGTACCTTTTTAATAGGTGCAGTACCTTTTTTTCATGGTCTGTACCGATTTTTGCCTCTCCAAACTTCCATTGAAAGTATAGGAAAAGGGGCGTGGCCACGCCCTCTTTACACGCGGCCACGCCCCCTTTTCGGATTTGTACCGATTTTTCTGTGTAAAATGTTGGAGGGTATGAAATGCGTAAAACTTCACACTAGTGTGACACCGCATCTTCAGAGAAAAAAGGTAAAACATAAGATTTAAGCAACAGATAAGATGGGAAACAGACCAAACATGGGAGGCATAGCTGCTAGTAGGAAGGGGTATGACAGGAGTGCGGGGGTATCACTTTTTCATGTTAAAAATATTTTCAATGAAAGATGTGTATTAAAAATGATTTCATTATAGGCAACAGAAAGTGAAATGGGAGATGTGGACCTAACAGGGTTACCAGAAGCTCCTGTGGATTCTGAAGATGAAGAAGAGGAAGATGAAGACATTGACAGAACTTCAGACACATTGTTGGGTCGAGATATTGTGAGGGAATGCCTTGAGAAGGATCCTGCAGACCGAACAGATGATGACATTGGTATTATGTATTTCCGAGATGGATTTTAAATAGTTTAATACTCTATATACAGTAACTCGTTTTGCAATTACACAAAATACCCATGTAGCAGGAAATTGCCATATATCACTCATACCTGGCAACACTTCAAATAAAGTTTCAGGGAAACTTCAAGTATTAGGAAAGGAGACCAATTATACATTACATTATACCTAGCAATGTCTAGTACACATTCATTAGTGCCCCACATGCTATTATTTACATCTGACGACAGTTATTTATGCATAAACAGTATTACAGGAAGTATCCAAATGAATTGTCTATTACTAAGGTGGGATGCATCAAGCCTCAGAGAGAGATAAAGTGGAGCAGTTGCCCAAAGCAACCAATCAGCTCCTAACTGCTATTTCAAAGACTGTGCTAGATTAATGACAGAAACTGGTTGCTTTTGGCAACTTCTCCACTTTATTTCTCTCCAAGGCTTAAATCCACCCCTTTTTTTAGTGAGCATCACTGGATAACTGCCAGTATATAACATACAGTACTGTATATACATTTTATGGCAATTTTAATGACTAGACTCTGATAGCTAATATGCTAAATGCGTTTATATTTAATACTGGCGGTCGGGATGCCGGCAGTCACATGACCAACAATGTACATCCAATGGGTAAGCATTTTTACCCTCCACTCCCCTAACCCTAATCCTCCGGGGGTGCTGACTATGGCTAACTCTCCCCCCTAGGCCCCAATTTTAACCCGTACCCCGATACTCACCTTCAGGTCGTCCTCTGACGTGTTCTGGCGCCGGTGCCAAGTAGTGTCAGTATTCCTGCGTCGGTTACATGACCACCAGTATCCTGACCGCCAGCTTGCTGAATGCATCCCTGCTAAACATATCCTTTCTGAAAGATGTAATACAGTGATAGACTCTTCCTTTGAAAATAGATCCCAATCTGCTAGATTCTATACAGAATAGACCATTTTTGTGGATAATATTGAGATCTATTTAATATCATCCCTGGATAAGTACACTAGCATATTGTTTTAAATTAATTATTTCCCTAATATACCACACTCCTTACAGCAACGCCTCTTGCTATATTGACCATTTGCTCTATTACCTAAGCTGGCAGTATAACAGAAATCAGGTCATGATCCATAATTAATAACTGCTGAAAATGAATAACTTAATGACTAATCACTCTGACAGATGTGTTGTTTTTTTTTGTAAGTCTGGAAATAATAAGTGTATAGATGCCACAGTTGAACAATGTTATAGATTCATTCAACAAAACGATGACCTTAATTATAACACGGTTTTATTTAGCTTTACCTAAGATGCTTTTGAAATTCCGCCATGGGACCTAATTCAGCTTCAGTTGCAGTTTTGCTGTTTTAGCAAAACTGCAACTGGCTGCGATCACAAACTGGGGGCCGCGCAGCACAGGGCAATGCCGTCCAGCTTTCAAATACCCGTCAACGATGCGCGACTGCATCGCTGAATTGTGGAAGCCCCCCTGCCTCCGCAGCCTTGCTGAAAAGGCAGGCGCAGGGTGGCCATATTTTCACTTGCAGCAGCCGCATGTGACATTAATCGGCCGCCACAAAAACAGCACCACACCGTCCCTGTTATCCAACGCAATGCTGAGTCGACGCCCATCGCTGTCAATCATGTTGCGGTTGGGATGCGACCGCAATATGCCAGCACATGCATGCACATTGCCACAGCTGTGCATGCGCAGTACAGCACGGGTCGGGAGTATGCAGACGCAACGCATCTTTGACCCGTGCTGAATAAGGTCCATGATCATCTATATTGCTATTCCAGGCATCAGCTCTATCCTACTCATCTCATTATTGTACAGCAATGTACACTTAATGGGATGCGGTCAAGATCCGGCCGGACGGAATCCTGGCGGTTGAAATACCGACACCGGGATCCCGACCGGCACAATCCCGACATATTCTCCCTCTGTGGGTGTCCACGACACCCATAGGGGGAGAATAAATTAGTGTGCCGAGCATAGCGAGCACAGCGAGCCCGCAAGTGGCTGCTTTGCGCTCGCCCCCCTGTCGGGATTGTGCCAGTCGGGATCCTGGTGTCGGTATTCTGACCGCCAGGATCCCGTCCGGCGGAATTTCGTACTGATCCTCACTTAATGACCATTATACATTTTTAGATTTCTAGATGGATTATTTGGATAACATTTGTTTATTTTACTTATTGTTATTGTGTGTCTAGAAGAAGCTCTGATGTATTCAGATTATTTGTGTTATACTGCATTCATGTAAGATTTTCTGCTTTTAGAGCAACTGATGGAGTTTATGCATCAACTTCCTGCCTTTGTTAACATGACTATGTCTGTGAGACGGAAGCTTTGCTCAGTGATGATATTTGAAGTGGTGGAACAAGCTGGCGCTATTATTCTTTATGATGGTCAAGAAGTAAGTGATCATATAATAGTCAATATGATTTGGTTAGAGCTGTGCAAAATGAACAGTATTATTATGATATGATGCCCATATGCCATGCAATACAATTGCTACTGCCAAACACTAACCAGTCACTTGGATAGACAGATTTTCTGTTCATTACAGTATGTTTCAGTTTGATTGGATAAAAATGACATTATAACAATTTAAGTGTAGGCCACGGCACATGGTAGGGAAACACTATGCATGGTTGGACTAATTAAATTAAGAACAAATGACAACATAAATTACAGTAGATTACATGCAGTTGTTGAGCCAGTCTTGTACTGTACAGGCCTAATGGCAATAACTGTTATCATTCCACCTGTTTTTATCATTGTGGTGATTTAATGTAAGGCCCTCCACTCCTTTACCCAGGAGACACTGTAGTTTCAGTTTTTGAAAGTCCTGCAACCATGAATAAAGATTTTATTTGTTCTTCTATCTGCTTCTGTGTGTAGCACAAGGGTCAGAAAGTATTTTGGGGGTCAAATGATCTTGATAATGAAGAGTGTTTGTATATATCATCCCACCGTCTCCTCCCGCATTATAACTGGTGGATAGGGCCCACATCACAAAGCATCTTTTTGAATGTGCTTATCACTTACCATTTACAATATGTTTTCTCTATTTAGCTGGACTCCTGGTATGTCATTCTGAATGGCACCATTGAGATAAACCACTGTGATGGAAGGACTGAAAACCTCTGCATGGGAAACAGTTTTGGGATAAATCCATCTTTGCATAAGCAGTATATGAATGGTGTCATAAAAACAAAAGTGGATGACTGCCAGGTATGTTATTTCCATAGAAACTTGTTGCCATTATTTTATTACCATCATTAAACTGTAAACATGTAAAATAACAGTTACAAAGGTTGCACCTACTGGTGTAATACAACAGACTGAGCTTTAAAAATGTTATTAACAAAATGCCAATGACAGCTATTGAGTGTGAAGGATTGAGTCCAGGAATGGTTAACTATGTGTCCGGCCTTGCCTTTAATACAAACAGCAGCCAATGCTGAACGTTATTATATTATATTATTATTATTATTATTATTATTATTATTATTATTATCATCATCATCATCATCATCATCATTGTCATCATCGTCATAATTATTATTATTATTGTATTATAGTAGATTTCTAAGGCAGTGTAGCACTGGACAATAGGGAAACAGAACATGCATAAAACAGGGACATAAAAGGTAGAGAAAACAAATGGAGACATGAAAACACAGCGCTGGAAGGGTGCTGCTCATAAGAGAGTTTACATTCTTACTGGTAGAGGGCACAGTTGGTAGAGGGCACAGTTGAAGCAAGAGAAATAAGTTGAGTTCTGTGAAGATTTGGACAGATATGAGGGCAGATTAGTGTGTAGGATAGATGGGAGTCGGGAATACTTGTCAACCTTCCTCCTCCAGCCAAGTCAGCTCACCTGGGTGTGTGGGGGGGGAGGGTCGCAGGAAAGTGGGCAGGCTGGTGGGTGCAATTACCAGCATTTGAAGTAGGGATGGGCCACAATGACTCAATGCAGCGTGCATTGCATCATTGGCCTTTCAGACTGCCCACTTTTGGTAAGTATGTGACCGTGGGCGGGTGGCAGCTATTTCCGGGATACCTGCCTACTCCTCGGGCGGGTGGGAGCCCCGCCCACTTTTCAGGCTTCTCCCAGCCATTCCAGGAAAGTAGACATTTCTGTTATACAACTTAGTACAAATAGATAAGCATATATGCTTAGCTATACATAAAATATTATGATGTTCATGATAATGTGCAG
Source organism: Pseudophryne corroboree (assembly GCF_028390025.1). NCBI lineage: Eukaryota > Metazoa > Chordata > Amphibia > Anura > Myobatrachidae > Pseudophryne > Pseudophryne corroboree. Next base: position 661,678,670 of record NC_086449.1, on the reverse strand, counting down.
GAAAGATGTGCGGAATGTCCTGCTTTAGAATGGCAAGCAGCCACACTGCCAATTACAAATATAATTGCATATATTGGCAATTGGATTGACAGCTTGAACCCTCTAAGGGTCCATATGTCCAGTCTCTGATGTGATTTGTTTGCCCCTTGTTGATACTTCTTGGATTGTCAGTCCATTCTCTGTCAGTTGTTTGCATCATACAGTAGATGTAGTTCCTTCATTTTTAAAGTTGGATTTGTGGTTGTTGCTACTTAGACGTAAGGTTCCAAGATGCTGGTGGTTGTTTTCATGAGTCAAAAGTGTTTGTGTGGTTGATGGTAGAATCATTTTTTTTAAGCCCTAGAGTCCAAAGTTGTGTTTTGTCTCTGGTCATCTTGTTGCTTGGAGTCGGTTGGTTTTGTGGACATATAAATTTGGAGATTTACCTTGTTCGGCTTTCTGGTGTCTGTGTTCTTCCAGGTAAGAAGTGTGTAGGATGATGTGTTACAAATAATAAGATGACAACATTGTTTCAGCTGTTGCAGCTTATTTAGGTGTTATGTAGCTCTTTTCATTTTCAGCTTTCTTAATTAGAGTTATACGTCTTTGGTGTTTATAGCATAAGTTTAAACTTATTTTTTAAGTTTAAAAGTAGGTTTAAGTTCTTTTGTGTGTAAAATAGCTAAGATTTATAGCTATTTAATCTCGGTAGCTCTGCTCATGCGGTATATGCTTTATAGTCTTGTGAAATCGCTCTTTCCTTCTGCTAAATTGTGTCTGAGGTTTCGAAGTCTAGCCTGTAGTTTTTAAAAAGAAAAAAAAGATGGCGCTTGAGTGAGAGAATATAAAATGTATATCTAAAAATAACAACCAGATAGGTAGGACTGACAGGCCATAAAAAACACATGCTGAAAAAACAATAACATCCAACATCGCAGAACATAGATATCCCTACCATGACAGTGGACATTGGCAACTGTCAGAATGCCAGCAGCAGTGTGTTAGATGTTAATGGTATCTCCCAGTGACACCTACTCTAGCAACAAAAAAGCAGAACAGGGCCCAGTTTCAAGACCACCACACCCCTCCAATCCCCTAGGCCCAGCATTTGTGTCCCAATGTACCGCTTTGTACAGATGCAAGTATTGTTTGTAGTGTATTTTCTGTGTGTGTTCTTCCATTGTGTAACAAGTAAATTCAAAATTTTCACACTTGAACAAATATGGAATAATGGAAACACATCACAAAGCACAATGCTGTAAACCTTAACACAAAGTGTACAGTATGATCACATTGGGACAATTCTTTTTGTTCTCTTGAACTCCATATAACTTGCATTGGGGTACATGAACGTTCATATAGAATGATTAATACTAGATAGTTTCTTTGTTCACGCCTTAGTGTTAAATATTACCTATAACTCTTGTACTGCTTAGCTGCATAAAAAAGGAAGTTTTCTCAGATCGTGAATTGTCAGCAAATGTACTTCATGTTTTACATGCATATTTTTAGGAAATGAAAAATTAGCTGTTTTCCCAGTTATGTTTTAACTCTGAAATGTTCTATTCCGTATTTTCATAAAGAATATCTCTGTCATTGATACTGACTTTATGCGGTGTTCTGTATGGTTTAACTGGATTGAAATGATACCAAAAGATGGCAAACAAATCAAGGGCGATCTAATATTAAGTGAATTGTCTATTTTAGACTACATATGTCCTGCATTAGTACGTGGAGATGTATTTATGTACTGTAGATTTCTCAAGTGTCCTCATATTTTTCTGGGACAGTTTGTATGCATAGCACAGCAAGACTACTGGAGAATATTGAACCATGTGGAGAAGAATACTCACAAAGTTAAAGTAAAAGGAGAGATTGTTATGGTTAATGAACATCGAGAATTGGATCGCAGTGGCACCAGAAAAGGACACATTGTGATACAGGTAGGAAAGCAACATTGTTTATAAAATAAATGTCATCTCGCTACTGAGTTACAATATGGGTTTTTTATACTTTATATAATATTTAATAAAAATATTTTTAAACATGCATAAAGTATATATATATATATACTTTTTGCATGTTTACAAATATTTTATATATATAAAATTTGAGTGTATACTCCTTGATTAATCATGCAACTTAAAATTACAAACAGTTTGCATATAATAGAAGGTAAAACTACACTTTATTATTTGGCATAACCTGGAATAATATGAAATATAAACAAGCTAAATAAACCCATATTTCCTGTTCATAAAAATCTGGTATCATTACCATATTGGCACTTACTGTATCATAGTCTGTGGTAAAAAAAAAATCTGCTGCTGTTTGTAAATAAAAAGCTTATATAGCATGACACAGCTACCTGGGAGCCCTCTAATAATTACATAGATATAATGAAATTTATATGAACTGAAACTGCATTTGATCATATAGCACTTCTATAATATCGCCACATCCACCCTCCTAACAAGCAAAATGACAGGGTATATTATTTGTTGTATTACACTCCGCAGCCTGTGCAATTTTTTCAATCTACTAAAAAGCAGGAGAACAAAGATGTCCAGATGTCACTTCGGATAATTGTTTTTTTCAATCTGATCCTACCAAGATATTGTCATAATTGCAAGGCTACATACAGTACATTCCTCTTGTGACAGGTTCAATCAGTCCTTATTTTGAATACTGGTGTAAGTGCACAGACATAAAGTGGGGGAAGGAGGAGGCAGAGGAATGGCTTCCTAGGTGGCAGTGCAGCTTAAAATTATGGATTCAGTTCTACCTCTGAAGCAGGGGCAGTTTAAGAGAAGAGAGGGCCCATGTGCAGGATCCGATCAGGCCCCTTCCTCTTTGGCAGCACTTGTATCTGAAAACATGGCACCCGTGCCTACTTCCCAAAGACATCTTTACTGCGCATGCACAAATCAATGGGAAAACGGCCACTGCTCCATTTTAGCCCAGCTGCCTTGGGATTTCTAAAGGTAAAGCACATTTATATGGGTGCAGGGTGTGTGGTGTGGGGCCCCCTGGGGTTCATGTACACCGAAAACCTTACACCTATTATACATATGCTAATGCTCTGCAGGTATTCTTATGTAGTTCATAATACTGCAATACCTCATACTTGTGCAAATGAACATGTGAGATTTCCAGGGTTTGCTTTCACTAACAATTTCATGAGTACTGGAACCTATAAGGCTCTGAGGTGATGCCAGTCTGATTGAGTGAACCTAAATAATGAGATTTTTAGAAACTGAACCGAGGTACTTTCAGGGCATTTGACTATGCATCTACAAAACTACAGTACAGTATGTTCTACTTGCTGTTACACTAACATTACCAAAAACGGGAGCTTACCGCATCTACAGATGTGTCCTCATACATCTAGCCTCAAAATGCCACACAGTGGGTGATGCCCTATCTGAGTGAGCTGCCAGGTCTTATGCAACTCTGCTAACGTCGGGCATCTTTTTATATGCCGAAACGCATCTTAGACGCAACGCATTGCAGCTAGCATGCACCAGGGGGGAAATTTAATAGGGTGTGAGAATCAGAAAGTGAGAGATTTTGTTAAAATTCTCCTGTTTTTTTTAAAGTGGCAGTCATTTACATGGCAAAACCAGGTTGAATTTGCCATTTAAACAACTGCCACTTTAAAATTCTCACACCCTATTACAATACATTTCCTCCATGGTATGGAAAAAAGCCATGGCCACTGCATCATAGCACTTCATATGCAGATTCAGAGACACAGTCGCACACAGATATTCAAGTGCTGCATATCTGATTTACATCATGTTGCATCTAAGACGTATTTTTGGCAAAAAAAGACGCCCAATGCTAGCAGAAGAGTCTCAGGGCTCCAGGCGTGCCAAGAGGGGCTGTTGGCACAAATGTGGCAAAGGTGTATGACTTAAAATTCAGTATTTTGTTTCTGATTTTACTATAACAGTATGCTGCTCAGAGGCGGAACTACTGGCAGGGCAAGCAGTGCGTTGCACTGAGGCCCGCCTCTGTCCAGGGGCCCAAGCATGTAATGAGTCAAACTGACTCATTACATGCCGCTGTGCGCTGCGGGCAACCGCTGCCCGCAGCGCACAGCCGCCCACAGAGGAGAAGAGCAGCGGCACGGACGGGGGAAGGAGGAGGACGGAGGTGAAGGAGGGAGCCGCAGCAGCGCTTTGTTACTGGTGCTGCTGCTGCTGCCCCTCTGCTTCACTATAGGCTGTCTTCCGAGAACAGCCTATAGTGAAGCAGGGGGGCAGCAGCAGCAGCGCCTCCACCAATAACACAGCGCTGCTGCGGCTCCCTCCACCACCTCGTCTACTGCCCGGGAATCGCCAAGCTGCACGAGGAGCCTGAGCCAGCGGAGAGGGTAAGTATGATTCTACTTTATTTCTTTCTTTCTCTTTATTTCTTTCTTTCTTTCTTTCTGTCTCTTTCTTTATTTATTTCTGTCTCTTTCTTTATTTGTTGGGACTGCCTGCCGCTATGTGTAAAAATGGGGGACTGCCTACCGCAATGTGTAAAAAGGGTGGACTGCCTGCCGCTATGTGTAAAAATGGGGGACTGCCTGCCGCAATGTGTAAAAAGGGGGGACTGCCTGCCGCAATGTGTAAAAATGGGGAATCTGCCTGCCGCAATGTGTAAAAATGGGGAATCTGCCTGCCGCTATGTGTAAAAAGGGAGAATCTGCCTGCCGTAATGTGTAAAAATGGGGAATCTGCCTGCCGCAATGTGTAAAAACGGGGGACTGCCTGCCGCAACGTGTAAAAAGGGGGAATCTGCCTGCCGTAATGTGTAACAAGGGCACGCTGTCTGCCGTAATGTGTAACAAGGGCACGCTGTCTGCCGTAATGTGTAAAAAGGGGACGCTGTCTGCCGTAATGTGTAAAAAGAGGAATCTGTTCGCTGTAAGGTGTAAAAGGGTCTCTACCTGGTGTAGTGGTGCTACTGTGCGGCGTAATTTGAAGAATGGAGACTACTGTGCACCATTTTAGGAATTGGTATTATTTTGTGGCCACACCCCTTCCCCGTGAAGCCACGCCACTATGTATTTTTGCGCGCGCCTACGGCGCGCACTGCCCCTGTTTTGCATGCAGGGGTGGGGCTCCGATGCCGTTTCTTGCACACAGTGCTAAAATGTCTAGTTACGGCACTGTTGCTAGGTATCCATTTCTCTGGCCCTGAGCAGGTCCCCCTCACCAGATCCTCTCAAGGGGTGAGGGGGTGGACTTGGATGGGATGGGGGGCCAAAGCATTTTGTCGCACCTGGGCCCACCGCTTGCTAGTTCCGCCACTGATGCTGCTGATGTATGACATCTAATAAGGGTAAAGGAAACTTCAGATATTTTGTGTATTCCTAAATCTTGGACGGTTAGGGTGCTTTGAGGACTGATTACTGGTGTATGCATTTGTGGGCTATATGCAAAATTCCGCCAGTATTTACAATACACTGCATGCAAAATTATTTGTTCCAGGTGCAAAGTTACTTGCTCTTTATTACTCTACTCCCAACTCAGAATCAGCCCCAGTCAGTGGCCTGTTACCATTCTAGCGGCCACTGATTGGTTGACCGAGACAGTAATGCAGGAACACACATGGGTTCCATCACTTTTGGGAGAAGAGCTATATGTATATACATATAGCCCTTCTATGTCCGCAGGATCGGGATGTGTTTTTTTATTCTGCCAAGCCAAATGATTTCTACTAGACGAGGGAACTGACCTGTGTCAAAGCATGCCTACTGGACAAGGAGACCGACCCGTTGCTAGGGAGAAGGTGAGTATGTAGAGGGAGTGTGAGTGCAGGTTGTGTGTGTGAGTACTGTTTTTATTTTAATATTTCCCTTACAGTGGGGGACTATAGGTGCAAATGGGGCATGCTGGCACTTGTGGTTCTCCAGGTGTCGGCAGGCTTTCTGAACCTTTAGTCCCACTGTAATGTACAATATTACTTTAAAACCTGACTTTCATTGCTATCAACCTTGCACCCAGCACCCAGGGATGTGGGGGATAGCACCAGGCTTTAGCCTAGGCCTGGGGTATTCTTGAGAGGGAGGGACCCCTTTATTGAGAGGTCCCCACTTCTTGAGCAATCCCCGGCCTGGGCTGACTAGTTTGGGTGGCATAATGCTTCGGCCGGAGTGACACTGTGAAGTGTGTCCCCTGGCTGTGGCATTACCCCCATGCTAGTTGAGCCCAGTGGTGGTCCTTACTGGGGACAAATGCAATTATTTTAACCTTGTAAATGATTGCAGCTTTAAAAAAATGTCTGAGATCGTCCAGCATCCCGCACCTCCAGTAACCTCGGACCCTATTACATATGCTCCTTAGTCTAAGTCATTCAATTGTGAATTGAATGACTTAGACCTGTGGTTTCCAAACTTGAATCACAACACCCTAGAGTATCAGAATTTTTTTTCACAACACCTATAGATACAAATGTTTTTATTGAGAAATTTGGAAAATAATATTAAATTAAGTAAATGGTGCCTACTTGTAATTCTTAGGTTCAGTCATGTGGTGGTATTTACATATATTATGATTGGCAGCCACTATTTCCTCTCACTTTGACCATAAATAATTTGATTTGGCACTGGACCATTAACATGAGGCACCCCTGCAAGATCCTCGCGGCATCCCAGGGTGCCAGTTTGAAAACCACTAACTTAGACTATAAATTGATATGGCTACTATTAATAAATTCATACATGTTAGTATGTTTCTTCGATTGCCCATTGACTTCTACAGAGGAAAGGTATAGGTCTTTCCATTGCATGCCACCTTCCTAATGAAGTTAATGAAGAACAAGCCAAAAATGTGTGCACCCCGTTCAGGCTACATGTTCAGGCTACATGTTTCAAGTATGTACAGTAAGTGAAAAGAAGTTATCAGGTTTGAAACATGACTTATTTTTCTGCATTACATACTGTAATTAGTACAGCATATGCTTGCTGAATTCAACAGACTTGACTGTGACTGTAGCCTGTGCAGGTGCTTGGCATCCATCTGTCAGTAATTTGTAACAATTGCTTTGGCAAAAATCACATCTTCACAAAAAACTTCTTGTAACCAAGAGTTTTCTATTTTCGTTCTACTGTAGGAAGTTTTAAATTTTCTTACAGAACTTTTAACTCAGCAATATGCTTATATCTTTCTGCATGCTATGCATGTTTAAGATCTCTGAAGCATCAGACCTCAGCTCTAAAAGATTTTGACTTATCTAAAAGGCCCTTCACACTCGGCGATCCGCCGCCAAGCTGCCGGATGGCTGATACGGCCGACGGGCGACCCAGTGGCCGGGGGGAGGTGACAGAGGGAGTGAAGTTTCTTCACTCCCCTCGTCACCCGGCTCCGTAGCAGTGCATTCTAATATGGACGAGATTGTCCATATTGGCCTGCATGCATAAGCGACCCGTCAACCAGCACCAACGAATAACGAGCGCGGGGCCGCACATCGTTAATCGTTGGTGCCTACACACTGCACGATATGAACAAGTTCTCGTTCATTAATGAACGAGAACGTTCATATCGTGCAGTGAGATCTGTAAGTGTGTAGGGCCCATAAGATTTGTTTTGCATACTTTAGATCTTTTCCTTCATGATGACATAGAGTAGGAAAGTTTGCTTCTGACAGATCTTCCAGACAGATAATTTTTGTGTAAGCAACACTGTTCTGTGAACTCTTCTTTGCAGTGATATGCTTTGCATGTTATATATCAGATCACTTTCTTGCTATGTATATTTCCTCATACATCATTGCTGCAGTTGCACCAAACAGACCCTCTTGGCGCGTCAGGTCCCGTGAGAATCTTATGGCATTGGGCATCTTTTTTGCATCGCTTCTTAGTCGCAATGCGATGTGACCATGATACACGAGGAGTCTGTGCTACTTAATTTGATATGGGACACTTGTATATCTGTGTGAGACTGAGTCTTTGGGGGAGATTCAAATGTTTTAAAAATCAGTTGGGAGTCTGTTTTTTCCTATCTAATAGACAGGAAAAAACAGACACCCAACCGACTTTTCAAACATTTGAATCTCCCCCTTTGAATCTGTATACAAAGTGCTACAATGCAACTTTGTCACATATCAAATTAATCAGTGCAGTCTCCTTATGTGTCGTAGTTGCAGCACATTGCAACTAAGACACGTTTTCAGCAAAAAAGATGCCAGACGTTAGCAGAGTTGCAAATTACCTGGTGGCTCACTCACACCAGGCATCTCGTGATACATGGTGTATTGAGGCTAGAATGATGTATGAGTACACATCTGTATCAGAGATTTTTCTTAAATAGGCATCAATATTTCCCCCAAACTTTTTTTCAATATATTTTATATACCTTGGAACAGCCTTTAAATTAGATAATTAGAAATATATTTAAAAAGAATAAAGTGTATTGAAAAGTGAGACAAAGTCTTAGTGATAGAGGGGTCTATTTTTGAAGCAGTGAAAAGAGTGGAGAAAAGGACGAGTTGAGAAATTGTTCATGGCAACCAATCAGCTTTGAAGGAAGCCTTTATCAAGTGCATTCTATAAAATGTAAGGGCTGATTGGTTGCCATGGGCAACTTCTCCACTGCTCTGTTACTACACTGTTTTCACTACTTCATGAATAGACCCCAGAGTAACATAAATTGTACTTACCTACATCCTTAGTTTCAGTTTTGTGGCGTTGAATCCTCTGTTCATTCACACCAATTGCAATCACAGCTACACATGCCAGGAGGCGACATATGTACAAATGGTAAAGAGGATAGAAGCAAGGAATGGGAATAGAGCAGAGGCACGGATGGGAAAGAGGCAAAGACAGGGAGGGGCAGAGGTACCAAAGGTAATGAGGCACAGGCATACATGGGGAGTGAGCTTAGGCACAAATTTATCAGTGACTGTATGGGACTGCAGGTGAAAAGAGGACTGTTATGCGCCCTACACATTAGGCGAGACTGCAGGAAAAAAGGAGACAGAGGGAGAGCCTGCAGGGGAAAGGGAGCACCTTTGGCAGATACAGTGCCAACCTTCTTCTGTGCAGTGCCAATGCAGAGAGCAAAGAGGAGGAGAGCTGGTAGTGTGGCTACTGCAGAGCCAGGAGGGAAAGCTGATCTGGTGGGGGAGCTGAGGGGGGACCTGTCTGAGAGAGTGGTTGCCCGGGGCAAGTTACTTCATCATAATCAGCCTTGTGGCAGACACTAATGATCCCAGCCACTACTTCACAAAAGCAGTTTGTAGTGGGGATCATTGGAGTCACCAGGTCCCATCAACTGTAACACCTGTACCCCCCTGCTGTCTGAGAAGAAGTCTGTTCTGGGTGCAGGCTGTGCAGTCTGGGGTCCCCTTTCACCCAAGAACCTGTGTGCACTGTGCATACATTACAGATATGTCACTGCTTAGGCACAACTGTGTGTCAGAATAATAGAAACATTTTCTCTTTAGTTGCTCTACAACTGTTTCTTAAGTTGTGTACACAATTGTGTCAAATGACTGCACAACACACATGTGAGCCGGATGAGGACAACTGTGACTCCCACTGATCTTTTAACTCACACACCCCTCCAAAGCATTTTACAGACTTCAGGCTGTGAGATTATTAGGAGACCAGCTAAAAACAGCTGCACAGGGCAGTCTTTGAGAAAGGACGGAGATAAAGGGGGTAATTCCAAGTTGATCGCAGCAGGAGATTTTTTTAGCAGTTGGGCAAAACCATGTGCACTGCAGGGGGGGCAGATATAACATGTGCAGAGAGAGTTAGATTTGGGTGGGTTATTTTGTTTCTGTGCAGGGTAAATACTGGCTGCTTTATTTTTACACTGCAATTTAGATTGCAGATTGATCATTGAACACACCACACCCAAATCTAACTCCCTCTGCAAATGTTATATCTGCCCCCCCTGCAGTGCACATGGTTTTGCCCAACTGCTAAAAAATTTACTGCTGCGATCAACTTGGAATTACCCCCAAAATGCTACTCTCGCTCCCTATTTGATTGTGCAGCTTGAAAAAGTATGAAAAGTTAATCAAGTTAACAATAAGAATAATTGGCTGTGTATCAGCTCAGTAACACCACTCAAGACATATCTCTGAACTTAACAACAACATTGTATATTGTAATATTTATTTTTCCTCTAGTGGTTTAATTATACATAGATGGACATTGTTGATAAACATTATGTAAACCTACAGTAATGGTGGATACACACTAGGCGGTGTGCTCTATGAGCGATAGGACAACGATATCGCTCAGTGACGTCACGTCGCGGCCGGGCCGTGCATTCATCTTTTGGATGACAGTCCAAACAGTGGTGCATGCACGACTGACAGCGAGGGTCGTTAACGACCCACATGGCCGCGCCTCGTTCATCAGCAGCGGCATACACACTGGCCAATATAGTAAACGATGTTGGTCAGGAAGGACAAAATGAGCAACGTTGTTTACTATTATCACCTAGTGTGTATGCACCTTAAGTTTTAGTCCTTCCTATCTATGATACTGTAGGGTGACAGATCTTGTCTTTGCAAAATCAAACTTTTCCGATTCATAAACATAGTCAATGATAGTAGCCAACACTATGCATTTAAATTAGTATTATATTCAGAGTGGATGATCCATTTGCCCCCAGTAAGGCTGCCTGAAATATGCTTGCATTGTCTTCTTCATCTGCAGTCTCCACTTTAATTATCATCAGGGGCGGATCCAGAAAAAAATTACAGGGGGGGCACCATAAATGGTTGGGCTATCAAGGAGGGGTGGAGTTAGAAGTGGAGTAGGTGTGACCAAGTTTCAGTGGGTGTGACCAATTGTGTGAGGGGTAACAGCAAAGACACAGTCACTATCCATGTGTACAGCGAAGTCTAAAGGGCCCCATACACTAGGACGATAATGCCCGATTTCATCCGATTTCGGGCATTCGGACACATATATCGGATGATATCGGGCATTTTGGAGGCGTTTCCAATCCGATCCAATGCGCGTTCTCGTGAGCATCAGATCGGATCCTCCAGATTGAATGTGCTGCACATTCAATCTGGTCCGACCCCTCAGGCGTGGCTGGGATCGCCCAGGATCACCCAAGATACATTGTATGCAAAAGGACTGCATACCATGTATCTTGGGTGATCCTGCCCCCCAGGAGGCTACTGGGGTGATCACCAGCGACATGTCAGACGGACATGTCGTGGTAGTGTATGGGGCCCTTTACACAGAGGTAGCGTAAATCAAAAAACATAAGGAGTGTCAAGTCCAAAGCAGAGGTCAGGAACACGCAGGTAATAATGCAATTAATCAGGGTCTCAAAACATAGTCACATCGTCCAAAACAAGGTAAAGGCAGGCAGTAAACAAGAGTCCCAAAAGTAGCCATGCAACTGTAGAATACCACCCAACAAATGCTCATAATTATTTAATGTGTGCTCCTGACTAATTATGGATTATACACAGCAAGGTCCTCTACCCAAATTACTTAACTTGCAATAAACAGTAAGCTGTATCAATTGTGGCAAAATCAGGGCCTATTTCTAGTTACGTTATTTTGAGGTTGAGTTTTATTTCTGCCCACAAAGATAAATATGAGTTTCATTCAGTGAACCCGAGAAGGAGCTAATGTAGTCATCCAGCAAAACACTGCTGCGCTCACCAGACACACACTGACCACCATTGAAGAATGCAGGGCCAGGATTCTTCTTGCTTGCTGGCCTGGGCGTCCGGTCCGCTGCACCTGTGCAGCGTGCATCTTCTTTTGGTGTCTGCCCTGGCTGGGAGTACGCGCGATCATGTCCCGGACCCTCAGCGGTGGATGGCAGTGTAACTCCAGGGGCTGGCAGTGCGCTGTCCCTCGTTGGTGGCGGTACGCTGTCCCGAACCCCCGGCTGCAGTGTGCTGTGTGTGGGTGGGCTGGCGGTGCGCTGTCCCTCAGCGGCAGCGACGGTGTGCTGTCCCGGACCCCCGGCGGCAGTGCGCTGTGTGTGGGTGGGCTGGCTATGCACTGTCCCGGACCCCCGGTGGCAGGGGAGGGATTACAGTGGCTGACTGACATCCAGCAGCCTCATAATTGATTCGGGCGGGTGCGCGGACATTATTTGACTGCACATTAAAAAAAAAAAATGACAGGGGGGGCACTTGCCTTGTTGCCCCCCCCCCCCCCCCTAAATCCGCCACTGTTTATCATGACTGCAATCCTTGAGGGTTATGTAATAGGTTCCGATTTTATGGAACTATTGGGTTTTTAGCAAGTTTGTCACTAAATTTAAAACAGATGAAGCAGCCTTATAACTGAGATTGATCCAGCCTTATAACTGATTACCACTTTAAATATTGCTGAAATTTTACAGAACTAGTGAAATTGGTACTATTGCATCCAGCCCCTTGTTTACCTTATGCCCCTTTGCCTCAGGCAATCTCCATTTTGTTTACACAGTATGTCATCTGTTTGTTGTCAAAAGTCCCCAATCCCTCCACCCTGCTGTGCAGAGTCTGCCACTTTTATTCATGCCTCACTCCGGCCCTGCCTAATATGTTGTACCCACCAATTAACCCATGGTCTCTGTACCCTTATGGCTTCACTGCTTTCCTCCTGTGACAGGGCCATCAAAGTGCATTTGTATCTCAGAAAAATAGGTTGAAAGATCATGATATATTTTATAATTCCCTGGGCCCTTTATTCATGTCCACACAAAACCACAATCATGTCTCATAATTGCTGTTTTGCATTGTTAGTAACAAAATGACTTTGCCTACATTTTATCATGTCTTTATCCCTGAAGGTATAATTGAATCTGTTATTTGTAACAAAACAAGAATACCTACACTGTCTGTTGTCTTCCCTTCATTTAGCTTTAATGCCAGTGGCAGAGGAGGGGGAGAGATATAAGACGACTACACACTGGGTGATGAAGAACTGGCGGCGATGAACGACTATATATAGTGCGTACACACTGAACGTTATCGTTCAACGATAATGATTAGTGACGTCACCACCGGCATTCCCAAACATGCAGCTCAGACCGACATTGATGGGTTGAGCTGCATGTCAGCTTAATATTGGTGATCACTGAACGACGTGCTGGAGCGTGCATTGTTCATCATTCACTGATATTATCCCCATGCACACTGGACGATTTCAGGATAAAAATAAACGATAATGACATTTATGTTGTTATCGTTTATTTTTTTGGCATAAATCGCCTAGCGTGTATGAGCCTATAGATAACCTAGATAAAAATGATACTTTTGTGGAATACACAGTTTCATTATAAATATTACATGTTGTTTATTTTTATTTTAGGGAACACCTGAAAGACTTATCTCACACTTGATTGAAGAGCACTCGATTGTTGACCCAACATATATAGAAGATTTCCTTCTAACATACAGAACGTTCCTTCCAAGCCCACTGGAAGTTGGAGACAAGCTTTTGGAATGGTTTCAGTTAGATTGTCTTCGGGACAAGGTTATTGATTCTACAGAATTTGCATTTTCAGTATTTACAATTAGGGACTATTTATTAACTTAGGGTTGACATAAACAGGAGCACTTTGCGTTTATGCACAATTGCGTTTTTTGTCTGTATTTTGATTTTTTTATGTTAAGATATATGCACCCTGAAAACTATATTACACAGGTGTATCTCCAGCAAAGTTACAGGAGTCTTTATTATTAATACGTTACGTAAACTTACATCATGCTTATGAAGAGAATAAATACATTTTGAGTGCGCTGTCAACAGCATAGATGTGGTATAAAAGATAGCTAGTGTCTTGTTAGACAGTCAATAGATAGACACCATATGTTAGACAGACATTAGGTCGACAGGGTCAAAAGGTCGACATGAAAAAAGGTAGACAGTACAAAAGGTCGACGGGGTCAAAAGGTCGACATTAAAATGGTTGATATACAAAAGATAGACACCATGTTTTTTGCATTTTTGTGGTTTGTGTGGATAGTTTTGTCATCTGGGACCCCCAATTGTAGAAAGGCATACCCTCGCTTCGGGCTCGTTGGCTCCCTGCGCTCGCCACAAGGTTTATAACCAACTCTATGCCGACATGGATAGAGAAGGTATGAAATAGTCCAAAAACATGTTAAATTTTAAAAAAACATTTGTCTATCTTTTTCATGTCGACCATTTTCATGTCGACCTTTTGACCCCGTCGACCTTTTGACCCTGTCGACCTTTTGTACTGTCCACCTTTTAATGTCGACCTTTTGACCATGTCGACCTTTTGACCCTGTTGACCTAATGTCTATCTAACATATGGTGTCTATCTATTGACTGTCTAACTAGACCCTGTCTATCTATCAACTGGATACCCAACAGCAGCTGGTATTGGGCCTGGTCAGATCCTGCTTATGAACATGCACAAAATGTATGATTCCTACAGAGCACATCTAAAGATACTTCTTCTAACACATCTCTAAGGGGCATGCTTCATGTCAGCATGTTTCCAGTATACTGTGCCTAAATTGCATGTGGCTGTCCCCATTATATGTCTCCAGATGCAAGGATCTGCAAATGCACTTACATGTAACACTCCATGAGGCCTACATCTGCAGCATTTGCATGGTGCCTGTCTCATGAGAGGATGATGTGACAGACTCTGCTACTGAAAATGCAGTGCTCCATTTAGTTAGTTTGCATAAAAATACAATGAATTTAGTGAATTATTTATGTGACGTACAACATGGTGTGCATATATACTGAACTGCAAATAGTAAAAATGAAAGTCATTTTTATGTACTGTCATAGGTAACCCGGGTTGTACTGCTTTGGGTGAACAATCATTTCAATGATTTTGAAGGGAATCCTGCTATGACCACGTTTCTGGAGGAATTTGAAAAGAATCTTGAAAATACGGTACGTTCTAGTTCACTTTTTGTCGATACTAATTTCTACAAATCACACTTACTGTTTTGATATTAGTGGTATCTAAGTATGCACAGGTTTGTGTGTTTCAGATCAGAACAGATGTACATTGGAAATGTATAACATTCCTATATGATAATGTTATACAGACAAGTAACATAGTAACATAGTAACATAGTATCTAAGGTTGAAAAAAGACAATTGTCCATCGAGTTCAACCTATTTGTGGTCCCCTATGCACGATTATTTTGTATAAAATTTTGACTGAAGTTGATGACTGCCGTTACGTTTTACCCCTCTTTTTTATAATAACCATAGTGCGTGACTATGGCCCGTAACCCTGGATATCCTTATCCATTAGGAATTTATCTAACCGATTCTTAAAGGTGTTGACTGAGTCGGCCATTACAACTCCCTCAGGCAGGGAATTCCAAACACGTATCGTCCTTACCGTAAAAAAGCCTTTACGCCGCATTGTGCGGAATCTCCTCTCCTCTAACCTGAGTGAGTGTCCACGAGTTCTCTGTGTTGATCTAACCAAAAACAGGTCCTGCGCAAGATCTGTATATTGTCCCCTTATATATTTGTAAATGTTGATCATGTCCCCTCTTAATCTCCTCTTTTCCAGTGTAAACATGCCAAGTCTTGCACGCCTTTCCTCGTATTCCAGCGTCTCCATACCCTTAATTAGTTTGGTCGCCCTCCTTTGAACCTTTTCTAGCTCCAGGATATCCTTTTTGTAGTAAGGTGCCCAGAATTGTACACAGTATTCAAGGTGTGGCCTCACAAGTGATTTATATAACGGGAGTATAATACTCTCGTCCCTAGCATCAATTCCCCGTTTTATGCATGCTAATATCTTATTAGCCTTCTTTGCTGCAGTCCTACTTTAGGTACTACTGCTTAGTTTGCTATCTATGAGGACACCTAAGTCATTTTCCAATACAGAATCCCATAATTTTACCCCATTTAGTAGGTAGGTGTAATTTTTGTTCTTGTTACCACAGTGCATTACCTTACACTTGTCTGTATTGAAGCACATTCTCCATTTCGCTGCCCAAGCTTCTAATTTAACTAAGTCATTCTGAAGCGACTCAGCATCCCCCTCCGCATTTATAACTTTACACAATTTGGTATCATCTGCAAAAATTGACACCATGCTCTATAGACCTTCTGTTAGGTCGTTAATGAAAATATTGAACAATAGCGGTCCTAATACTGAGCCTTGCGGCACACCACTTAGCACTTCAGTCCAAGTTGAAAAAGATCCATTAACCACAACGCGCTGCTCCCTATTATCTAACCAGTTTTTGACCCAAGTGCATATTGTGCTTCCTAGCCCTGATTCTTGTAGCTTGTAGATAAGTCTCATGTGTGGTACAGTGTCGAATGCTTTGGCAAAATCTAAAAAGATTACATCCACCACTTTACCCTGATCTAGGTTTGCGCTTACTGTTTCATAAAAGCCAAGTAAGTTGGTTTGACAGGATCTGTCCTTCATAAACTCATGTTGATTCCTTTTAATTACCTTATTGACTTCAAGGAACTTCTGAATACTATCTCTAAGAATACCTTCCAATACTTTCCCCACTATAGATGTAAGACTAACTGGTCTATAATTACCTGGTTCAGCTTTACTTCTCTTTTTGAATATAGGCACTACTTCCGCTATACGCCAGTCTTTGGGAACCATATCTGATATTACTGAATCCTTAAAGATCAAAAATAGCGGTTTTGCAAGTTCAGAGTGCAGCTCCATTAGAACCCTTGGGTGAATACCATCGGGACCTGGTGACTTATTAATCTTTAAATGTATTAATCGATCACACACTACTTCCTCGCTTAAATAAGTACCTATCAGTGGGATATTCTCAGTATTGAGATTATGTGTTAGTCCCTGAATTGGGTCCTCTCTAGTAAATACTGTTGAAAAAAACTAATTTAGTGTGTCTGCTATGTCATTATCATTTTTGCTTAAGACTCCCAACTTGTCTTTTAAAGGGCATATACTCTCCTTCTTTAATCTCTTGCTATTAATATATTTAAAGAATTTTTTGGGATTCGCTTTGCTTTCCTTTGCTACTAGTTTTTCAGTTTCTACTTTAGCCGCTCTTATTTCCTTTTTGCATATTTTGTTACATTCCTTATAGTGCTGATATGACTCTGCTTCCCCGTCAGATTTATATTTTTTAAATGCTCGCCTTTTCTTGCCCATAAGTTCCTTTATCTTTTTGTTAAGCCACATTGGTTTATGATTTTTATTCCTTTTTTTGCTGCTCGTAGGAATAAATTTGAGTGTATTTTTAGCTAGCAGGAATTTTAGTACTTCCCATTTCTCCGTAGTATTTTTTCCTAAAAAGAAACCTTCCCATTCAATATCCCTGAAAAATACCCTCATCTTTTCAAAATTCGCTTTGCTAAAGTTTAGAGTCCTAGTTGAGCCAGTATAGGGCTGTTTATGAAAACTGATATTGAATGTGACCATATTGTGGTCGCTGTTTCCTATGGGTTCCCCTACTATAATACCTGATACCAAATCCCCATTGTTTGTTAATACCAGGTCTAAGATTGCATTGTACCTAGTTGGTTCCTCAATTAGTTGAACTAAGTAGTTATCATTAAGTGTGTTTAAAAACATATTGCCCCTAGCAGTATCACATGAATCGTTTTTCCAGTTTATCTCTGGATAGTTAAAATCTCCCATCACTACTATGTCTCCTACTCCTGCTGCTCTTTCAATTTGCATTAGTAACAATTCCTCATCAGATACATTGATACCAGGCGGCCTATAGCATACACCCAATACTAACTTTTTTATTCCTTTTTCCCCGCATGCAATTTCTACCCATAATGTCTCGACAGTGTCTTCATTCCCATCCTGAATATCTTCCCGTATATCAGGTTTTAAAAACGGCTTTACGTAAAGACACACCCCTACACCCTTTTTATTTAGTCTGTCTCTCCTAAACAGTGTATAGCCCTCTAGATTGACTGTCCAATCATCAGATTCGTCCCACCAAGTTTCAGTAATGCCTATAATATCATACTGCATAGTATTTCTAGTTCGCCCATTTTACCAGTAATGCTTCTAGCGCTTACATACATACAACTAAGATAAGTATTTTCCCTTGCGTTAGGGACATCTTTCACCTTATGTAGCAATGATGACCTGTAATCGTCATTGGTTAGTGCTTTGGTAAAATCTCTTTTAGTACCCATGTTAGTAACCTTACCGCCTGCTCTTACCCTCCCCCCAACTTCTCCCCCATTTCGTTTACTACCGCCATCCCCACTATTCTCACTGCATGACCCGTAGTTTCTAGCTAAACCCTCCCCCCAGGCTCCTAGTTTAAAATCTCCCCCAACCTTCTAACCATCCTTCCCCGCAGCACCGCTGCCCCCTCCTCAGTCAGGTGCAATCCGTCATGACAAAAGAGATGGCGCCTGACTGAGATGTCCGCCCAGTGTTCCAGTAACACAAACCCCTCTTTCCTGCACCAATCCCTAAGCCACACATTTACCTCTCTAATCTCCCTCTGCCTCCCTGGACTAGCGCGTGGCATGGGTAATAATTCAGAGAATATTACCTTAGATGTCCTTGCCTTAAGTTTCTTTCCTAAGTCCCTATAGTCTTTCTTAAGGACATCCCACCTTCCGCTAACTTTGTCATTGGTGCCAACGTGCACCAAGACCGCTGGGTCTTTCCCAGCCCCTCCCAACAATCTATCTACCCGGTCCGCGATGTGCCGTACCCGAGCACCCGGGAGACAACAGACTGTACGGCGATCACGGTCCCGGTAGCAGATTGCCCTATCTGCCTTCCTGATGATAGAATCCCCTACCACCACCATCTGACTAGGTACCTCACTATCTTTTATCCCAACCGCGCCAGAGGGACCGCTCCTCTGAATGCTAGAGGGAGCAGTCTCCTCCGGCACCGTCATTTCTTCACTATCATCCTCCGATTCCTCGTCCAGTCGGGTAAATTTGTTTGGGTTTGATAGTTCGGAGATATCAAGCCTCCCCCTCTTTTTCTTCCTTCTAACTGTGACCCAGCTGGCTACCTGATCATCATCCTCTTCTACCAGTGACCCCTCCCGCAACTCCTCCACCGTTCTGTCTAAACTTCGTTCGAGATTGTGAATCTCCCTCAGTCGCGTAACGGTTTGCACTAGATCAGTTACCTGGGCTTCCAGGGCAACTGTTCGCACACACCTCGTGCAGATGTAATCACACTGGGCCGGTAGCTCCAGGTGTGCATACATCTTGCACGACATGCACTGAGTGAGGTACCCATTCACAACCCCTCCCATATTGTTTGTAAGGTCTAACTCCCTGTTACTCTCAAAGAAAAAGCAGCAAAAAGAAAAAGTAGCAGACAAACAATCTCACTTATACAATAATTAAGCTGGCTTATACTTATCTATCTTTGTGCGGTTCTTGGTCCTTCACTTTTATGCAGCCATAGTACTCTCTCCTGCGGCACCAATACTCCACTTAGCAGTTGCAGTTGTTCCAGCTCACTGCACCTCCTTTTCACTCGGCTTCCAGCTCCTGCTAAAAAGAAAATGCCCCTCACACACGCACAATCACAGCCCCCTCTGCTACTCCAAGTAAGAGACCCTCTCACTCACTCACAAGGTCAGCCCCTTGCAGCCTCACCAGAAGTTTAATGGTACTGCAAATATGTGTGTTCCTGATTGCGTATTATAAAACTCACCTTTTTCTGTATTTTACTCACCTTTTACTGTTACCAACTCACATACACTTCCAAATCCAAGCAGCACTTTAAAATACAAGCCCTTACAATGAGCAAGCTCCAATGAGTCTAATTACTGATTATATAGGCTCAGCCAGCTGCTTTAGTCAGCCCCTCCTCCTCCTGATTACTCACACCTGATTCAACCCCTCCCTCTGGCTTTCTTCTCACACTTTTTTTTTCTCCCCAAAAAAACCCAGTACAGATACAAACAAAAAAACCCAGTATAGATACAAACAATCAGATTCAGATTAACTTTCTCTCAAAATATTACTACCCCTATATGGATAGACAGAGAATAATCAGAACTCACCTTTTGCTGTTACCAACTCACATACACTTACAAATCCAAGCAGCACTTTAAAATACAAGCCCTTACAATGAGCAAGCTCCAATGAGTCTAATCACTGATTATATAGGCTCAGCCAGCTGCTTTAGTCAGCCCCTCCTCCTCCTGATTACTCACACCTGATTCAACCCCCTCCCTCTGGCTTTCTCCTCACACTTTTTTTTTCCTCCAAAAAAAAAAACCAGTACAGATACAAAAAAAAACCCCAGTACAGATACAAACAAAAAAAAACAGTATAGATACAAACAATCAGATTCAGATTAACTTTCTCTCACAATATTACTACCACTATATGGATAGACAGATAATAATCAGAACTCACCTTTTGCTGTTACCAACTCACATACACTTACAAATCCAAGCAGCACTTTAAAATACAAGCCCTTACAATGAGCAAGCTCCAATGAGTCTAATCACTGACTATATAGGCTCAGCCAGCTGCTTTAGTCAGCCCCTCCTCCTCCTGATTACTCACACCTGATTCAACCCCCTCCCTCTGGCTTTCTCCTCACACTTTTTTTTTTCCTCCCAAAAAAAAAACCCAGTACAGATACAAACAAAAAAACCAGTATAGATACAAACAATCAGATTCAGATTAACTTTCACAATATTACTACCCCTATATGGATAGACAGAGAATAATCAGACTCACCTTTTGCTGTTACCAACTCACATACACTTACAAATCCAAGCAGCACTTTAAAATACAAGCCCTTACAATGAGCTTGTCATGTGGCGATGAGCTGAAATGTACTTTGGCTTCAGTGTCAGTTGATGGGAAACAGCAGACAGAGACCTCTCTATTCCAGGGCTGCCTCCCTGCACTGGTGCCACTGCTCTCTTGTTAGGAAAAGGCTGGTTCTCCAGGCCTCACTCCACTGATTCTTTAGAATTAAAAGGCTACTTACATGTGGAACATGTACAGGTAACAGATTCTGCTTCTGTATCCTGTTGGCTTGTTAGCTGGATTCTGCTTTTGCCAGTTGCCTGCTCATGAAATTGCATTTTTATTGTTTTAGTGACCTTGCCTTGCCCACTACTGGCCTTCACCTTAGAATGATAACTGGATTTTGCCTGCTACCTGCCCTGACCTAATGTAGTCTTGTTTACTGTGACTAAACCTCTGATCTAGGTACTTTAAGTAATGAAACGCATAATTCCCTACCTCTCCCTCTCAGACTCTCCACCTCTCTACAAAACTTCAAACGATCTCTCAAGACCCACTTCTTCATCAAACCCAGCCAAATCTCATCCTAACCCTCTGTTCTACGCTCTCTATGTACCCCATCTGTGTCACCCCTGTCTGTCTACCCCTCCCCTTTAGAATGTAAGCTCTCACGAGCAGGGCCCTCTTCCCTCATGTGCTTATCCTTTCTTACTTTAATAATCTTCAACTGCACCACATCCAGCAGTCTTCTGCCACGTGATACTTATTCCAGTGTCATCTGCTGATGTAACTATGTTTATTTACCCGGTACTTGTCCTATACTGTCATCAATTGTAAGTTGCTATTTTCCTGTTTGATTATTTGTTTATGTATTCTGTAATTGGGCGCTGCGGAACCCTTGTGGCGACATATAAATAAAGGATAATAATAATAATAATAATAATAAGGATTTATAGTTATCTGACATCCACTTTTTTTGGACACATATCACTAATCCTTTTGGAATACTGTGGTAGATGTATTAAGCCTGGAGAAGTAATAAAGAAGTGATAAGTGGAAGTGTTAGGGTCTCCTGCCCTGTGCTGCCACGTCGTCATGGCAACCGGGAGACAAGTGCTAGCGGAGTAACCTGAGCGCAGCTGATACTCCGGTTCGGGTCTTTTGCTGTGCAGTGGTTACAGGCAGGGGATCCGGTGCTGGTTTTTGTGCTCACAGTCTGTGAAGTCTGAGGGGGGCGTGGACAGCACCTGCTTTATAAGGCCTCTTCTCAGGTTAAGCAGATGCTGCTGAATCTTTGTTGGTTAGTCAGTTCCTGAAAGTTAGCCAGTACTGTGTAGCTTTGTATTTGTTGTTGCTTACTGCAAATAGGCCTGGGGATTTGGTACTACACTCTGCCAATCCAGACCTAGCAGTAAGACTGGAGTCAGTCGTTTAGCCTGCTGAGGTTCTTTTGATATTCTGTGAACCCAGCAGGTTTGTGGCTGTACTTTCAGACCTGCCTGCTTAATCCTCTCTCACTGTGCAGGGTGTCCATGTGTCAGTTTAGTGGCAATAAGCTGTACCTGGGCCCTGCAAGTGAGAATTAGGATTGTGGAGACTCTCCTTGTGTCTATTATTCCATCTCTGACCAAGGAGTTTACTGCCACACCCGTTGGTAACCCTTTAGGGTTTTGCTGTTGCCCTTAGCAACAGCATTTCGGGTTCTCTACGTATTAAAACACAACATCTTGCTTTTTCCATCTGAGCATTTCTAATACTAGGGAGACACCCAGTTTCTTAGCCTCTGGGCTTCTCTGTTCACTCTGTGTTGGTTTTGTTACCCTATCACCTTCTGTGTACGTTATGTCATATTTCCCAGTCTGTCTGTGAGTTCATTTGTTTTGCATCCCTCTCTGTTCAGACACCAGTACATTCCTGCAGGCACTGGTGTGCATAACAGTTCAAACACCAGTACATTCCTGCAGGCACTGGTGTGCATAACATATTCAGCAGCCCAATACTCCTGTTGAAATTTTGTGGGAATATGGAGCATACCCCTCAAAATACGTTGCAACAGGTGGTCGATCAGGTGCAGGTCCTGACTCGTCAATTTAATGATTTGTCCATTAAAATGCACACCTCCCAGGCCGCTGGCGGAGCTCCCGCAGCAGCAGCACCTTCAGGGGTTAAGGAGCCGAAAGTAAATCTTCCGGATCGTTTTTCTGGAGTTCGCTCGCAGTTCTTTTGTTTCAAGGAGAGCTGCAAGTTATATTTCCAGCTTAGGCCTCAGTCTTCTGGGTCAGAGATTCAGCGGGTGGGCATAGTGATTTCCTTGCTACAAGGAGACCCACAGGTCTGGGCATATGGGTTGCAGCCTGACTGTCCGTCGCTTAAAAGTGTTGATGCTTTTTTTACGGCACTGGGCATGTTGTATGATGACCCTGACAAGACGGCCTCAGCCGAGGCTCAGATTTCGATCCTTAAGCAAGGGCGAAGGCCAGTTGAGGTTTACTGTACGGAGTTTCGGAGGTTGGCCCATGATACCCAGTGGAATGACCCAGCCCTGAGACACCAGTACCGAAGAGGTCTTTCT
Source organism: Pseudophryne corroboree (assembly GCF_028390025.1). Taxonomy (NCBI): domain Eukaryota; kingdom Metazoa; phylum Chordata; class Amphibia; order Anura; family Myobatrachidae; genus Pseudophryne; species Pseudophryne corroboree. The sequence goes on along the minus strand of NC_086449.1, from coordinate 661,655,484 downwards.
AACCAGATAAAAGACCAACTGGTACAATATCCCTTGCCTGATAGCTTGGATCAGCTCATGCAGTTATCCATCCGGGTGGATAGACGGCTGAGAGAGCGTAGGCTTGAAAGGGAGACCGAGGTTTCCTTCTTTCCCAAGGGAACCTCAGACTCTGAGGAATTTTCTGAGGAGCCTATGCAGATTGGGGCTACCCGCCTCCCCTCGCGTGAGAAGACGCGGAGGAGACAGCAGGGGTTGTGTTTGTACTGTGGGAATAAGGGTCATGTGGTAGTATCATGCCCAGAAAAGCCGGAAAACTTCAGGGCCTGAGGGTGATGGGAAATATCCTGTCAGGCCAGAAGTCAGAATTTCCCAAGAAGACTTTTATCATTCCGGTGACCTTGAAGATCCTCGGTCAAACTGTCAAGACTGGGGCCTTTGTGGACAGTGGGGCCGACGGGGTTTTTATGGACCGCCAATTCGCCCTGAAACACTCTGTTTCCTTAGTACCCTTGGCGTCGGAAATTGAGATTTGTGGGTTAAACGGGGAACCATTATCCCAGGGTAAAATTACCTCTTGCACTAGCCAGATTTCTTTGTTTATTGGAGCCACACACTCTGAAAAATTGTCCTTTTATGTGACTGTCTGTACTTTTGCCCCATTGGTGTTGGGGTTACCCTGGTTAAGGGCCCACAATCCTCAATTTGACTGGGTCTCTGGGGAGATTCTTAGTTGGGGTACTGATTGTTTCAGGAGTTGCTTGAGCCTTCCAGTCAGGCTCTCGCAGCTAAGTTTGCCAGGATTGCCAGGGTGTTATGCAGATTTTGCGGACGTGTTCTCCAAAAAAGTTGCAGAGGTACTACCTCCCCATCGCCCCTATGACTGTGCCATTGATTTGTTGCCGAATGCTAAGCTTCCCAAGAGCAGGTTGTACTCCCTGTCACGTCCTGAGACTCAGGCTATGGCAGAGTACATTCAGGAGAACTTGGCTAAAGGATTTATCAGACCTTCACAGTCTCCAGTTGGGTCGGGGTTCTTCTTCGTGGGTAAAAAGGACGGTTCATTGCGACCCTACATCGACTTCAGGGAATTGAACCGTATCACGATTAAAAACTCATACCCACTGCCTCTCATTTCGGTCTTGTTTGACCAGCTTCGTACTGCCACCATTTTTTCTAAGATTGACCTACGCGGTGCATACAATCTAATCCGAATAAGAGAGGGGGATGAATGGAAGACTGCCTTTAATACCCACTCAGGGCATTATGAATATTTGGTGATGCCTTTCGGGCTCTGTAATGCCCCGGCAGTCTTCCAGGATTTCATGAACGATGTGCTCAGGGAATATTTGGATAGATTCTTAGTTGTATACTTAGATGACATCCTAATCTTCTCCCATTCCCTGGAGGAACATCGGACGCATGTACGCTTAGTCCTCCAGAAACTCAGAGACCACCGGCTTGGGGCGAAGCTGGAAAAGTGCGAATTTGAAGTTCAGCAAATCGCATTTCTAGGATATATTATCTCCCCAGAAGGTTTCCAAATGGAGGGTTCCAAGGTACAGGCAGTCCTGGATTGGGTGCAGCCCACTAGTTTGAAGGCGCTTCAGCGTTTCCTGGGCTTTGCAAATTTTTATAGACGATTTATCGCTGGATTTTCGTCTATAGTGGCGCCCTTGGTGGCACTCACTAAGAAAGGGGCGGATGTTGCTCACTGGTCTCGTGAGGCCAAAGCGGTTTTTGCCCGTCTCAAAAGGGCATTTGTCTCAGCCAAGGTGCTGCGACACCCAGATCCAGAGCGTCCTTTTGTGGTGGAGGTGGATGCCTCTGAGATGGGTATTGGGGCAGTGCTCTCTCAGATGGGAGTGTCTGATAATCGCCTTCATCCCTGTGCTTACTTTTCCCGTAAATTTTCGCCTGCCGAGATGAATTATGACGTGGGTAACCGGGAATTGTTGGCTATTAAGGATGCACTCGAGGAGTGGAGACACTGGCTTGAGGGGGCTAAGTTTGTGGTCTCAATTCTCACCGACCATAAGAATTTGGCATATTTAGAGTCAGCGAAGCGTCTCAATGCCAGGCAGGCACGATGGGCTTTGTTTTTTGCTCGCTTTAATTTTTTGATAACATATCGCCCTGGGTCAAAAAACATCAAGGCTGATGCGCTCTCGCGGAGTTTTGCTCCAATCCAGGAGACCACAGAGGAGCCGTTGCCCATTGTGTCCCCATCATGTATTAAAGTGGGCATTACCCAGGACCTCTTGTCATTAGTCCTTAGAGCACAGGAGCAGGCTCCTCCAGACCTTCCGGTAGGTCTTTTGTTTGTGCCTCCTAGGTTAAGACAGCGAGTGTTCCTGGAATTCCATGCCAAGAAGTCGGCAGGTCACCTGGGTATTGCCAGAACTCAGGAGTTGCTATCTAGGGCGGTGTGGTGGCCCTCGGTGGCTAAGGATGTGGATCAGTGGGTTCGGGCATGTGACATCTGTGCCCGAAATAAGACTCCTAGAGGGGTTCTTGTTGGCCCATTACATCCACTCTCTATTCCATCTAAGCCATGGACCCACATTTCAATGGATTTTGTTGTGGACTTGCCCAAATCCTCGGGGATGACAGCCATCTGGGTTGTCGTTGACAGGTTTTCGAAGATGGCGCACTTCGTTCCACTGGTTGGGCTGCCATCGGCCAGACGCCTGTCTGAATTATTTATGCTGCATGTTGTGCGTCTCCACGGGTTGCCACTTGATGTGGTCTCTGACCGCGGATCCCAGTTTGTGGCCAAATTCTGGAGGGCATTTTGTTCCGATCTCCAGATTTCTGTCAGCTTGTCGTCAGGCTACCATCCGCAGTCTAATGGGCAGACTGAAAGGGTGAACCAGTCCTTGGAGCAGTTCCTCAGGTGTTATGTCTCCAAGTGTCAGACTGACTGGGTTGCTCATCTGTCCATGGCGGAGTTTGCCTATAACAACGCGGCTCACTCTGCTACAGGGATCTCTCCCTTCCTTTGTGTGTATGGGCATCATCCTAAGGCCAATTCTTTTGACCCCCTGGACTCCACGCCTGGTGGTTCCTCTGTCGTTTCGGTCCTTAGAGGTATTTGGAGGAAAGTGAAGAAAGCCCTTGTGTCTGTGTCATTAGTGACCAAAAGGGTTTTTGATAAGCGGAAAAGACCCTGCAGCTTCAAATTAGGAGACTTCGTCTGGTTGTCTACCAAGAATTTGAAGTTGAGACAGCCATCTCATAAGTTAGGCCCCCGGTTCATCGGCCCTTATAAGATCACCAGGGTTATCAATCCGGTGGCATTTCAGTTATATCTGCCCCGTTCTTTGGGTATCAATAAAACATTTCATTGTTCCCTTTTAAAACGGGCGATTAGTAATCCTTCTTCCAGAGGAAGACCTTCCCCTCTTCTGATACGTGGCCAGAGGGAGTTTGTTGTTGAAAGGATTCTTGACTCCAAGATGGTTCGGGGTCGGCTGTCATTTTTGGTGCACTGGAAGGGGTATGGCCCAGAGGAGCGGTCGTGGGTGCGCAGTTGTGATCTTCATGCCCCCAGACTGATACGCTCTTTCTTCTCGCAGTTCCCCGATAAACCCGGTGGTAGGGGTTCTTTGACCCCTCGTCAGAGGGGGGGTACTGTTAGGGTCTCCTGCCCTGTGCTGCCACGTCGTCATGGCAACCGGGAGACAAGTGCTAGCGGAGTAACCTGAGCGCAGCTGATACTCCGGTTCGGGTCTTTTGCTGTGCAGTGGTTACAGGCAGGGGATCCGGTGCTGGTTTTTGTGCTCACAGTCTGTGAGGTCTGAGGGGGGCGTGGACAGCACCTGCTTTATAAGGCCTCTTCTCAGGTTAAGCAGATGCTGCTGAATCTTTGTTGGTTAGTCAGTTCCTGAAAGTTAGCCAGTACTGTGTAGCTTTGTATTTGTTGTTGCTTACTGCAAATAGGCCTGGGGATTTGGTACTACACTCTGCCAATCCAGACCTAGCAGTAAGACTGGAGTCAGTCGTTTAGCCTGCTGAGGTTCTTTTGATATTCTGTGAACCCAGCAGGTTTGTGGCTGTACTTTCAGACCTGCCTGCTTAATCCTCTCTCACTGTGCAGGGTGTCCATGTGTCAGTTTAGTGGCAGTAAGCTGTACCTGGGCCCTGCAAGTGAGAATTAGGATTGTGGAGACTCTCCTTGTGTCTATTATTCCATCTCTGACCAAGGAGTTTACTGCCACACCCGTTGGTAACCCTTTAGGGTTTTGCTGTTGCCCTTAGCAACAGCATTTCGGGTTCTCTACGTATTAAAACACAACATCTTGCTTTTTCCATCTGAGCATTTCTAATACTAGGGAGACACCCAGTTTCTTAGCCTCTGGGCTTCTCTGTTCACTCTGTGTTGGTTTTGTTACCCTATCACCTTCTGTGTACGTTATGTCATATTTCCCAGTCTGTCTGTGAGTTCATTTGTTTTGCATCCCTCTCTGTTCAGACACCAGTACATTCCTGCAGGCACTGGTGTGCATAACAGTTCAAACACCAGTACATTCCTGCAGGCACTGGTGTGCATAACAGGAAGGTGATAACGCACCAGCCAATTATTACAGGTTTAAAAAATGACAGTTAAGAGCTGATTGGCTGGTGCATTATCACCTTCCACTTATCACTTCTTTATCACTGCTTTATCACTTCTCCAGGCTTAATACATCTGCCCCAATATTTGAATTTTCTGGGACACACTGCATTGCTCCTCTTTTGCACACTGGATACTATGGGAGCTTTCCTCTGACTGAGTCATTGTGCAGACATACACCACCATTCAACAGCAGATGCACTCACCTTGTGGACTTTTTGGCTCCAGTAGAGACACTTGGAATTATTCAGGGGTATGAACTTCTAGATACCTTTGTGCAATAAAACTATACAGATTGAGTCTCCCATATCCTGAATTCCAAAATACAGAATATTCCGAAATACAGAATTTTTTTTTAACATGACTGAGATAATGACATATTTGCTTTCTGTTTGTTTAATGAACACAAACTTTGTTTAATGCACAAAATGATTAAACATATTGTAAAATATTGTATAAAATTACCTTCAGGCTACGTATATAACTATTAGGGGTATAAAAAACCTAAATACATTTTGTGCATGTGCAAAAACCTTTCTTAATGCACAGAATTATTAAAAATATTGTATAAAACTACCTTCAGGCTGTGTGTATAAGGTGTATATGAAACCTAAATGCATTCTGTGTTTAGACTTTGAGCCAATCCCAAGATATCTCATTGCGGTATCCAATTACTCCAAAATACGGAAAACTCTGATATCCAGAATATATATAGTCCCAAGCATTCTGGATTTGGGAGATTCAACCTGAACATACCCCTGGTCTGTTTAACAACTATATATATATATATATATATATATATATAAGTAGAAGTGCGACACTCCAGGCGACTTGAATAAAGAGACTTCAGGCAGTGAAATGAAAGCTACGTTTCAATGTTTAACACATTGTCTTCAGGCTTAAATTGGCCCTCATGTACTTGATGTCCTTCATTGACAACCTAGTATATTCTGCGATTAGCAGTCCCAGTTAATCAATTAAAAATTTGACAGATAGGATATTAGTATAAAGTCCTCAGAACTGAAGGTATTACATTTTCTTAACCTTCTTAATGTGATCCTCTCTCCTGGTCCTTCCTGTTCAATTTATAATCAGCCACTCAATACATTTTTTTGGTTAGGAGGAAGAGTCTGATTAAGCTCCAATAAAGACACAAATTTCCTCGAAAATCCAAATGAAAAGGACCACACTATTAACAAAGAGTCCATAAATACAGACTCATTTTGTAATACACCCCTGATGAAGTCATAGATGACGAAACGCGTTGGGTGATATAGTGTCTGCATTCAAGGCGACAGACAAAAGCTGTTTTTTCAGTCATACAGAAATATAGGTGTACCTATGTATTTGAACTATTGTTCTATCAATTTATTTTAAATAATTTTAGAAAGTGTTTTAATAAATTATATATACTTTGAAGATTAAGTACTGTGGTTGTATTCAATGTACAATAGGTTATAACAAATAGACCAATCTCTGTACCATAGATATATGTTTTGATGTTCTATGAAGGGTGTCAGTATACACAATCTTTCATATTAGGTGCCTCCGAAAGATACAATTTCCCTATATCTACTCAAAAGGCCCTTTCAGGCAGAGGACCAATCTGTGGGATTGCTGCCGACAATCAAACAACAAAAAGCAACTGGCTACAGAAATTGTAGCCAAACTTAATAGCAACAGTAGAGTTGATTTAGCGCAGCACTAGTTACCAGACATACTATATATATATATATATATATACTGCATGTAAATATATATATATATAGTGTTTTAGTGGAAAAAGCTGCTTGAGATTGCTGGAGGAATTCTGATTTGGTTTTAAGGAGTGTATTGGTTCTTCACGGGTATTTCCCTCATGATTCTGATTTGGGAATAATGTAAGAAAGAGCAAGTAACTTTGCTCCCGAGCAAAACCATGTTCCACAGATGGGTCAGATGTAATATGTGCAGAGAGATTTAGATTTGAGAGGAATGACTGCGCACGTGCTGTGAACGCAATGCACATGTGCCAGCTGCCGCTGTGATCTCACTTGCAATGAGGATTTCATTGACAGAATTTAATTGACAGGAATTGACCGTCTGGAGCTGTTAACGGGGAGTGATTGGGAAAAAACCCTCGCGTGCCATGGACGATTTTGGGGCATGTATCTGCGATCAGCTGCAAGCTCATACATGCAAAAACATGGTGCCTGGATCTGTACTGCCATGTCCAGTCTGTGTAGCCTTAGGACTACCATTAGCCTCGATGTTCCTCGTTTTTGCTTATAGGCTGCGAATGTGTACGCAATTGCGAATGAGTTTGTGATGGCTCCGGTGGCGTCTCTTCATTTCTGGGTGGCAGCTTCACTTGCTAACATTAGCAGTTTCGTAGCCTAGAACATCGCAATTGCATTTGCGCACAAACATGAATTAGGCCGACAGTTACTTACTCTATCTTACTTTATTTCCAAATCAGTATCGGGCTGCACCTCCTATCTGCCCTGCTGTTAACTTATCATCATCCCCAGTGGCACTATTTCCCCCTCAGCACCCAGACAGTCACTGTCACTCAGGAGGCAGAGAGGTGGAGTAGGGGAGATGTAGCCTCAGGGTCCTGTCTTCTTGGCCACGGCGTGGCACATGGAGCAGCGAGGCAGCATACTAATGAGTCAGTTTGACTCATTTTAAAGTTGACGGCTTTGGGCCTCTTAATAGCAACATGCACGGGTTGCACCCTTGCCGGTTCTGCCACTGATTCATTGGGGGGAATTCAAATGTTTGAAAAGTCAGTTAGGTGTCTGTTTTTTCCTATCTAATAGACAGGAAATAACAGACACCCAACCAACTTTTCAAACATTTGAATTCCCCCCATTGTGTCTCTATCATGTGCACACTCTTAAATAATCATTTTAATATACGATATGCTGATTTGACATTTATTGGTTCAGGTTATATCAGCAAAGTATATTTTCTTATGCTGATAAAAGTAAAGGTGGCAACAAAAGCATTCATCCATCAGCTGCATCATGAACATAAGACGATGCTGAAGCCTAAGTTGCACAAATATTTCACAGACACAGGTCCTCCCTCACTCTCCCTGCTAGGTTTGTGACTATAAACACACCTCTATCAAATGTCTTGCAACAGATCCCTGTAGTGATGCATTTCCACACTAAACAACAACTACACATACCGCCCAACTGTCCCAATTTTGGGGGACAAGAGGGACTGGGGACATGGCCGGCAGCTAACAGAGCGCTGGCCATGCTCCCATAGTGATGGAAAATGGGGGCGTGGCTCACAACTGCAGCATTACCGTGAAGTCACACCCCCTTTACTAAGGCAATGCCCCCTTTTCCAGCTGTGCCGCGCCGGAGTCCAACTTCCTATCTCCAGAAAGTTGGAAGTTATGACTACACAAAAAAAACCACAACACTCAACAAAAGGAAGTGGTGGGTGGAAAATGACTTCTCACAGGATCCAAAAAGAAGCTAAACAAGCATCTCTCCCACTATATTACCTCTCAAACACCCCCCACCAAAATCCCCACTGGCTCACACTTCTCCCATGAAGACAAAGTCCTGAAAACTTAATTTCTTGGCCATAGAGCACAATGTACTAACATAAGCAGATCCACAACTTCTAAGCCCGTGGAACTGCCAAGCACATACAGTAATTCCATGCTAGGCATAATTCCTGCCATGCATCTTCCGGCCTAAATGCCTTATGTCTAATTTAACTGTGAAGTCACTGTGTGCATTTACATCAGGCGTTAAAGAGATCTAAACTATGCATTGTGTTATTTCTGGAACTTATTGTGGATATACTGCATGAAAAAAGCTTAGATGACGATCTCCTGTCATAGATACAGTTGCTCTTTTATATAGAGCTAGTGTTGTCAATTGATTTGAGTAAAAACAGTTTCATCATACAATATATATTCCTGTGGGAGATGGAACATATCAAAAGACCTTATATGTATCATATGACCTCCTCTATACAGCACGGGGAGGTCACGCAGAATCAGCAGCCAATCTGGCATTAGCGCTGGAGAGATGCGCCATCTGCACCTCTTAAGGTTATCATTTTTCACCATACAATAGGACAAAGCTGCATGATTCCTATTTATTAAAGGAAGATAAGCTATTTTTAGGCACATTCTGCTATGTACCATTACGGTATAGTTGTTTCATTTTGGTTACAGTTACATATGTGAGCAGACATTTTCTGTCATGGGAAATATTAAAATTGACAAAAATAACAGGTTTATTGATAGACTAGAAACCTTGCCAAAGTCGCAATGTCAGATTTCTTTATGATAGCTAGTAATACTTGTTTATCTTACATTAAAATGTTTGCTCATATGTTGTTATTGATTGCTGTATTTATTTGATCAAGTGTTATTTTGAAGGTTAGAAGGCCGCATATGTGGCACTTGAAGTGCATCATTTATGATTTCTTCTTTTTAAATATGTATAAACTCTGAAATATTTACCCGTACTATTGCATAATGCAGATACAACACATTTTTTTTTGCAGTAAAATAATCATCATAAGGAATAACTGTATCCGTTGGGATTATTGGTGCAATTACATAAACTTTAACAGTCTGTCTGAGATCACCCTCTCTTAGCCTCTCCTGTCATGTGCGCAGTAGAACTGTCATTCAGGGATGTTAACTGTAACATATACATGCACCTCCTTAATCATCATTTTAAGTTTAAAATTTCCATGCACAGGACACAGACACCAGACCTCCTTTGCAATAGTCAGACACTTGACACGTGCTATTTACTACTACAGTATGTAGCATATCTACTAATTCTAACTACGTCTAAGCTGCCATGGCAGACCATGGTCTAGCGTAAGAATTACAACTAGCTACAGAGTTAGAATTTCAAGCACTGTCACATAGTAGTAAATACCTCATGTGTTAAGCATCTGCCTGTGCTATATGAGGTCTGGAGTTTGTGTACCCATTGTTTGCTTTAATACAGGTTAAATAAACTGAAAGCTATCATTAAAAAAGTACAACCCTATAATACTGTATTACAAATAGTTCACTCCTAAAGTGTCTGACTATACTACAGGAGGTTTTGTGTTCAAATCCTTGCTTTGAATGTTGTGTATTTTAATTGGAGATGTGCGGGTTTGGATTTACCAGGATATACTCTGATCTTAAAATGGCAACTTATTGGCTATCTAGCTGTCACTTGTTTTGGAAAGCCAATAAGAAAAATTGGGATAAATCCAAACTTGCACTAAGTAAATCTGAAACCGCACATCTCTAATTTTAATACAGGTGATTAAGTTACTGAAGGTTATTATTAGCACAATGCAAATACATGCTACATAACTATGGATAGTTCAACTTTTAAATGTACAACTATGGAACGGTACACAACATGTAGTCTTGGATTTGAGTGACATGCAGGATGAGTTGTGATGTGTGTATTTTAATTCAGAGGAATGAAGTACACATGTAAAGGCTTTCTATTTGCATTGTACTAGTATAGAGGAGTAAAGTCTAGGAAGTAGGAGGAGTCAGAAATAGAAACGGAGGAGTACATATCATTAAACCTCCCCCTTAAAGTCTAAATCCACACCTGAACTGCATGCCTTGAAATGAATGTACTAAATTGGCAAATACATTGCCTTGTATGGTTATATGCATGCATATTAACTACAAGCTATGGCCCACAGAACATGAAAGGACACCTCCGGCTGTTAAACATCGCATGCGCTGCAAAGGCTAAGTGGAGACAAGTCACATTGCTTAAGCCATCTCGGGAATCACCACTATGCTTCACTTTTCTTGGAGGATGTGATAAAGGGTTTGGTATTTTTGTGGACTCTGTTGAAGCTTCAAGCAGAGCTGCAGAAGCTGGTTTAAAGCGTGGAGATCAGGTATGTAACATATGTCATTTAGCTGTAAGATTGGTGGAGACTAGCAGATACATGCTGAAACATTGAGGTGCTAGTGTGGTCAGATTTCAGTGTCTAAAGGGCACATCAGCAGCTGGAATTCATCTCCAAAGTGTCGAGGTGTAGGTTATAACTTCTTGTCAAGTTTGGGTTTGGTGCACTGCCTTCGGGTTAGCGCGGCTAATTGAATTTGGCTCCAGCTGCAGTCCAACATTTTGTCAGGGAGTTACTATACTGTTACATAATATGAAGTGGGATACTTCAATGTGGCATAATATGAAGTGAAGGCACTATACTGTAGTTTGGTATTATATGAACCGGGGGCACAGTAATGTGGCATAATATGAAGTGGAGGCTCAATATCTTGGCATAATATGAACTGGGGGTACTGTATGTCATAATGTGAATTGGAGGTACTGTGTTGCATAATGTGTACTGGCAGCCCTGCAATGAGACATAATGTGAACTAGGGCAATACTATTATTCATAAAATAAGTTAACTAGGACACTACTATGGTGCATAAGATTAACAACTGCTGTGGGCACGTGTTTCTCTAGAAACATTGGGACAGGGGCCCCTTCAAAGTGTTGCTGTGGAGAACACAAAGTACAGTATATGTATCATAAACCAATGACTGTACAGTATATATATCATAAACTTATAAAGCAACATTGACTGTTCAGGTTATGTATCATAAACTTACAGTATATGTATCATAAACCAATGAATGTATAGTATATGTATCATAAGCCTATAAAGCAACATTGGTACAGCATAGCTGAAAACTAACATTGTACAGTATACGTATCATAAACATATAAACTAACATTGTACAGTATATGTATCATATACTAACATTGTACAGTAAATATATCATAAACCTATAAACTAACAGTGTACAGTATATGTATCATGAACATATAAACCAACATTGAGCATTTCTAAAATGTTTGCTGCTAAATCCTGTGTATACTGTAAGTTAGAAACGTGTGAGCATGGTAATGTGATGTGGGAAGAAAGCATAAATGTAAAGGTCATCAAAAGTCTCTACACATAATGGTGCTGCTATAATGCTCTCTTGATAACAAAATATTGTTATGTGACTTTTCTTCATTGAAGATTATGGAAGTTAACGGACAGAATTTTGAGACTATCACCTATACAAAAGCAATGGAAATCTTAACAAATAACACTCATCTGTCAATTACAGTGAAAACCAATATTTTTGGTAAGTGTTTTTTTTTTTAAATTTCAATATAATTTATCAATTCATGATTTGAACGTAACATCAGTTGCACAGTGGTGATGCAAATGTGTGATGACCGCATGTGTTGTCCTTATAGCATGTACAGCAAAATGCTATATGTGTATGGGCAGTATGACAACAATCTGTTTTTTAAATAATGATGTTGCCATGTTTGGTCCTTTTGGTTGCTTGTCCAGCTATCTTGCAGTGGGTATGCATTGGCGCACAGATATGTCCTCAAACACGCAGGTAAAGGTATTATAGCGGCGCGCATCGCACCGCTATAACACTTCCTGCTTCGCACCATTACCGAGGTGATGCAGGAAGGGACATCGACAAGATATATCAACATCTTGTCTGTCGAAGCTGGGGAGCCCAAGCGCCCCCTTCGGCGATGTCCCCCTGAGCTCTGAGCTGACGCGCTGTGTCTCCCTCCCGGCCGGCTTCCTCTGTGCATGCACAGGATCTCGCTACTCCCGCGAGATCCCCAGTGCTGTCAGGAGCCAGCACCCGCCACAAGCAGGGACAGCTCAGGGACAGCCTTCATACATGGGGGAGAAGTGGTTCAGCACACATAATGTGCGCTAATACAGCTTCTCCCCCATATTGCCCCTTCATACATTTACCCCCTGGTCCCATAAAACTCTGCTAGTGTTGGGTGCAGCGGTGGCTCCAGAGGTGGGGATGCAGCTCAGTTAAAAATTCAAATAGGGGTGGCACACCAACCAGTGGCGGCTCCAGAGGAGGAGCTGCAGGTCAGTTCAAATTTCAAATAGGGGAGGCACACCAACTGTCAGTGAGTCAGTTTGAAATGGCAGTTGGTGACAGTAGGTGTGGCTCCCCTATTTGAAATTTGAACTGACCTGCAGCCCCTCCTCTGGAGCCCCCACTGGTTGGGTGTCTTTTATGTCAAAAATGCAACACAGCGGGACTAAGATGCACCAGGAGACTGTGCTGATTATTTTGATAGGCAATGCTTGTATATCTGTGTGCGACTGAGTCTCTGAATCTGTATACAAAGTGGTACAATGCATCGGCCGCAACTTTTTTCTATGCCATGTTCCTTTATACTTCTTATACGACTCAGTCGCACACAGATATACAAGTGTTGCATATCAAATTAATCCCCATCGCCATAGTCACATTGCATTGCGACTAAGATGCATTTTCAACAAAGAAAGGCACCCAACATAAGCAGTGTTCTACGGCACCTGTCAGCTCACTCCCGCCAGGTATCTCCCACTGCGTGGTGTATTGAGGCTAGATGTATGAGGACACATCTGTATTTATAAAGAGTGCAGTGTGAATGGTGCATTATCATGGGACATTTCAATATTGCTATTGATAGCCCAAAATCTACTGCTCATGCCTCCAATCTACTCTCTCTAACCTCTTCTCTTGGCCTCTTCCAATGGACTGACTCCTCTACTCATCAGGAGGGCCACTGCCTTGATCTAGTATTCACCAGACTATGCTCCTTTTCTGAACTCACTAACACTCTTTTCCCACTCTCAGATCACAACCTTATCACCTGCATGCTCTCCTCTAAAACTTAAAACTCAGTGCCGTTGACATCCTCCAATCCTCCTCAAACCCACAGAAATATTAATGCAATTAATCTTCAAGAACTTTCCACCTCACTGCAACAACTGCTTTCCCCTATTTCTGCATTCACTTCTCCTGAGATGGCTGTATCACACCTGAACCAGACTCTAGAGATAGCCCTTGACGAAGTGGCTCCAGCTACCCATCACACTCCATGTAAGCCTAGTTGCCAACTGTGGCACTCTAAAGTAACAAGACACCTACAAAAACTGTCACATAAAGTTGAACGCCAGTAGCGTAAATCTCGTATTCCAAGTGACAAATAAGACTGTCTACCAATCTTATTGTAATGCTCTGGACACTGCCAAACAAACATATTTCCAAACTCTAATCTCTGCTCAAGCCTCTAACCCCAAATTACTTTTTAATACATTTAAATCACTTCTCAACCCTTCTTCACCCAACCTGCCAGCCACTATCAAGGTGCAAGATCTTGCTTCCTACTTCAAGGACAAGATTGATAAGATCAAAGATGAAATGGTATGCTCTTCCTCAACCAGTGACCTACTCAATTCCTTATCTGAACCCTCTGGCACTTTCCCTTCATTTGAACCCACAAATGAAGAGGAAGTATCAACACTCTTCTCATCCTGCTTCTCTACTACCTCTCCTCTTGATCCTATACCTTCACAAATAAGTAAAGCTCTGTCTCCTGTGCTCATCCCAACCTTAACTAACATCTGTAATATCTCTCTCTCTACTGGTATCTTTCCTTCACTGTTCAAGCATGCAGTGATTACTCCCATTCTGAAACAATAAAATTCTGACCCTAACTCTCTCCCACACTACCGTCCCATCTCTCAGCTCCCATGTCTCTCCAAGCTAATTGAGAAACTTGCCTACACTCGCATCACATACTTTCTTAACTCATACAACTTATTGGACCCACATCAATCAGGCTTTCGCTTCCAACACTCTACAGAGACGGCACTGACTAAAGTAGTGAATGATCTGGTCACTGCAAAGTCTAAAGGCCATTACTCACTACTTATTCTTCTAGATCTCTCTGCTGCTTTTAACACTGTTGACCACTCTATTCTCATACAAACACTTCAATCCCTAGGTCTTCAGGAAACAGCCCTCTCTTGGTACTTATCCTACCTATCTAATCGCTCTTTCAGTGTCCGTTTCTCTGAATCCACCTTCTCTTCGCTACCTCTTTCAGTTGGAGTACCACAGGGCTAATATTCCTCGCTAGATGTTCATCGTCTGCAGACCCACTTTGTCAGTCCCTCCATTGACTACCTGTATTCTACCGTATTCAATATAAAATACTGTTACTTACACACAAGGTCATTAACCATACTACACCAACATACATCTCTTCGCTTATCTCAAAATATCTCCCAACTCGGCCCCTTCGCTCTTCACAAGATCTATGTCTCTCATCCACACTCATTACTTGCTCCCATGCACGATTACAGGACTTTCTTGAAGCTGCACCCACTCTGTGGAATGTCCTACCACGAACAATAAGACACTCCTCTAGTCTTCAAACTCTCAAGTGTTCCCTGAAAACTCACCTGTTCAGACAAGCTTATCAAATTCCAGAACCGCTCACATTACCTTCACGCTTTCCTATCCAATTATATCCCCACAGTACAGTCCACACTTATCCTCACATATTTTCTTTCTTAAGTCTCCTTTCCTCCTAACCCTGGTTCATCACTGCTGTGATGTGATATCATGCAGCCCACCAAGAACCTTTACAATCTGGTGGACAACTATGCAATAGATAGGACTTGTCCTTGTGTATCAATGCCTATTTCCCCATAGATTGTAAGCTTGCGAGCAGGACCCTCTTACCTCTATGACTGTTTGTTTTTACCCAGTTTTGTCTTCTAATTGTGTCTAGTTGTAAAGCGCAGCAGATTTTGCTGCGCTATATAAGAAACTGTTAATAAATAATAATAATAATAATAATAATAATAATAATGGTGCACACAGGCCCCGAGGTTTGGGGGGTCCCACACCACACACCCTCACCCATGGTTAATTACTTACCCCTCCGGAATCCTGTGTCGCCCATTTTCCTGGACATGCACATGCACTGGACATTCAGGCACAATTCCAGAGTCTAGTACGCAGCAGAGGAGGAGTCCCGCACGGAGTCTGCACACGGACCTCCTCCTCTCTTAAACCACCCATGGGTATGTGAACCAGCTAACCAAAGCATTTCATTACTACCAGAACCATGCTGACATGGATCTAATAGTAATTACTGTTGTACTTACTAATCAATTCAATTTACCAAATTAAAATATAGAAAAGTTACCTCTGGGTATTTTTAAAGGTTTTGCCTGGTTTAAAAAAAGGAAAGTGTTGGGGAGAAAAAAAAAAAATCGCTCCAGGGGGTAATTCAGAGTTGATCGCAGCAGCAAATTTGTTAGCAGTTGGGCAAAACCATGGTGGTCATTCCGAGTTGTTCGTTATTTTTTTCGTTCGCACAACATATTCGCAAAATTGCGATTACGTTGTACAATAGCGAATATCCGCCCCAACGTACGTTTGCTATTTCGTACGCAGTAGTACACAAAGTAGGCGTATGCCAAATGACAACGCCTTAATGCGAACCCATCGCATAAGCACAAACCTCATCGTTAAAATCCTAACTCATCGTAGATTTACACATGCCTCTTAAATTTGCACACGCTTTTGCGAAAAAACGCACATCAATGGTTTTTTTTCAAAACTTAAGTTAAATAAGGCTCCACAAGCCTTTCTCAATTATGAATCCAATTAGTGTAATGAATGACAATGGTCCTGACCAATTAAGTCTTCAAAGAATACCAGAAGAACACTTTGTAGGCATAATTGGCCCGCCACATTAAATTTACTTTTTTTTAAATATAGATGTGGTAATTTTTTTTTTATAAGTGTACAGGTGTAGTGTGTGACTAAATGTGTTAACGTGTTTTTAATCAATAAGCTCCTAACTATGTTTTTTTATTTTCCCAGTTTTATTTTTTCAAACACATTCTTAAGTGACATTCTTAAATGTATAAGCTAAAAATTTTATGCTACCCAATCTGCAGTTATTTTATTGCCTAAATAAACACCCGATTAACTTGAATCCAAAAATATTTTTATTAATGTTTTCAACATTTTTATTTTTTATTTTTAACATTATTTTTTTTTTTCAAACAAATTTTTGGAGTAACTCAACATTTTCCAGTAATCCAACCAGTTGCTGGCGCATATTCTCAAGAATTTGGCCCATACTTATGGGATCTCCAACTGCAGCATCTGAAATTAAGATACCAAATAAACATTACTAACTTACTCACATTACAGATTATACAAACAAGCCACAAAGCACACTTTAACGCAGGCATGTCCAAACTGCGGCCCTCCACCTGTCTTTAAAATACATATACCAGCATGCCTTAACCCAGTTGTGCTGTCAGAGAATGCAGAAGCTGTGTCTGGCCATGCTGGGATGTCTATTTTCTCCACAGCTGGAGGTGCGCAGTTTGTGCAGGCCAGCTTTAATGTCCAAATAATTACATAATGGATGTATTAATGTGAAAACATTAGCACAACAACACACAAGCTTGCTCAGCAATTTTTTTTAAATTATAAATACAAAGTGTACGACACCATGGGGTACATACAGTAATATTGGAGTTTGATTTTAGATGGGATGTTACCCATAGCAACCAATCAAATTAAACATATCTTGTAGAAGGTGGCAAATTAATTAAAAGTATGCTCTGCTTGGTTTCTATGGGCAACATCACAACTTAAATAGTAATACCATCTTAGTAAATGTCGTGTCATGCAGGGATTCATTCACATCTGGAGTGAAGCAGTTTTTTTATTTATTTTTTTGGTCCAGCATCATCACACTGCATATCCACATCTTCCGAAGGACCACATATCCTAGCATGCCCACCCTCCATGAAAGCCTGCCTTACAACATAAGGTCTAAGAGCTTTAAAAAAGTCAAATGCATAAATAGTAGGAGTGTAACTTTCCCAACACAAATAACTGTGTCCTTAGCCTGCCTAACAAATTGACTGGCGGGAGAGGGGGATTGGGAAAGAGAGTGGGTTTGGGCCGGAGATGGGGGATTTTGAAAGAGAGGTGGATTGTGAAGGAGTGGGAGTGGGCCGGAGAGGGGGTGTGGTCCGGAGAGGGGGAGTGGACCGGAGAGGGGGAGGTGGCCGGAGAGGGGGAGGTTGCCGGAGAGGGGGTGTGGGCCGGAGAGGGGGTGTGGGCCGGAGAGGGGGAGTGGGCCGGAGAGGGGGTGTGGGCCGGAGAGGGGGAGTGGGCCGGAGAGGGGGAGTGGGCCGGAGAGGGGGAGTGGGCCACAGAAGGGGAGGTTGGCGGAGATGGTTGTGGGCCCGAAATTTGGCCTCTTCTGCCAGCCACTGCTCGACATTGTGCTTGCCCTAGAATGACATATGTAATAATTTTCTTTTTTTTTTATTGTTTAAAAAACTTCATGTTTCCAAAACATTGATATTGACCATGTTAAATACACATATAAGGTTATTTGGTACAGCTGCTAGCATATGTACCAACTCAGTACAACGACATTAACAGTTTCACAAGCACTTTGCTACACACTCAGTACTGCAAACCATAAGCACACACAATGTTGAAGCTTGTGTAAGTATTTTGATACAATAGTGTCATTACCCAGTCTGCTAAATGTATAAGTATAAATCCTCTTAGTCAAAAAGTGATGTATATACAAATTTAAATTGCAGCAAATAATCTCAGTGTCAACAAATTGCATGTAGTGTTCAACTTACTGCGTCTACGCCGTATGCGTATTTGCCGGTGTAGCTCCGCCAACAGCTCTGGCGTGCGACGGCGGAGGTCTCTCCACCGCCTCTCTAGCTGTATTATGCTACGCCGACTGCGGATGTTCCTCCGCAGTATGCGGCGGACCTCCGCGTAGGCCGCGCGCTTAACCCTGTTAGGGATTACAGGCCCTGCGCGGCCTACGCGGCGGTCCATCACGGCGACAAGCACGCGCAGCTCCCGGCGTGTGAAGGCAGCTGCGCGCATGGTGCCAATGGCGTTTCCCATACATGGGCATGTATTTATAGTGTGTGTGTTTATTTTTCATTGGTTGAAATTGTATGGTGTCATTTGTATTAAACTTTATTGATATGTGTACATAAATGTTCATGACAGTGTGTACATTTTGCATCAGCGTTAATTCGCACCTGCGAAAAGTTAGTGTAAATGTTGTTAAAAATTAAACTTAATGCAACTTTCACACACAAACTCACTCACAATCACACTCACACACTCACATACAAACACTGTTTTTTGGTAATTTGGCCTCCACACACAGGATTTAAATTAACCAGCATTGTAGATTCGAGCATTGTAGATTTGTATGTTCAAATGTAATTAAAATAACAAAGTATCTTTAGAAATATGTCTCTATAGAGTTATATATATATATATATATACATACCCAAAAATATATATCTGTTTTTTTTGTGTTTGTTAATCATAAACATATACGTCTCTCTCCCTGTGTCTATATATATATATATACATATATATATATATATGTATATATATATATATATATACATATATATATATATATGTATATATATATATAAAAAAAATATATATATATAGAGAGCAAACAGGAACAGTCCGGCACTCCACTCTGAATAATAGCAACAGCTGAGGTGCCTTCCCAGTGGGAGATACAAAAGTCCCAAATAGATAGCAATAGTAGTATGGGCGGCACTCATGCAGACTCCACAGCGTGTGAAAGATAATTTACTTTATTAGGGCCAACATGTTTCGGGGACCTAACCCCGTCTGGCCCTAAGGACGGGGTTAGGTCCCCGAAACATGTTGGCCCTAATAAAGTAAATTATCTTTCACACGCTGTGGAGTCTGCATGAGTGCCGCCCATACTATTATTGCTATATATATAAATATATATTTTACATGTGTTGTCAAAATACTATATATATATATACAGAGAGAGAGAGAGAGAGAGATAATTTAAAAAAAAAACATGATAAGGAGAACATTACACATTAATTGTTATCCTAAACAAATAAATTGATTCACAAAACAACACCAACACACTATGAACTTTACCAAGCTAACTAAATGACATCAGGGCAAAATAGTGTCAAAAATACAGTGACCTTTGAGAAAACACAATAAAGAAAGAATGATAACATTACCTGAAATAATCACGGACAATTCATGCCCTTACTTCATTCCCCCGCCGGGACACACTCCCCCCACCGAATGACCGGCCAACCCCTGGCTCCTCATCCGGCAATTCCTCAGTTTGGGGAAGCTCTATGCGACTCCTTACAGCGATGTTACGTAGGATCGCGCACAGGACCACAATTTAATTTACCATCTCCGGCGAATACATGATGTCGCCACCAGTGCGGTGGGGCACACGAAAACGCCCTTTAAGGACACCAATCGTGCGCTCCACCAGCTGTCTAGTGGCAGTAAGTGCGGAGTTAAATGCCGTCTGTGGTCCTGGCCTGGGCTTACTGTAAAGAGTCATGAGCCAGGGGGTGCAAGGATATCCACGGTCTCCTGTTTGATAAGATGAAAATAGAAAAAGTAAAATCGGTCAAAACATAATGTAATTTTAAAAATATGACTGTTCTAAACATAACAATAGTAAACTCACCCAATAACCACATGTCTTG
Organism: Pseudophryne corroboree; assembly: GCF_028390025.1. NCBI lineage: Eukaryota > Metazoa > Chordata > Amphibia > Anura > Myobatrachidae > Pseudophryne > Pseudophryne corroboree. The sequence continues at coordinate 661,635,466 of NC_086449.1, read as the reverse complement.
GCCTTCCCTCGATCTTAATCTCTGCCATATCCCTGATTGTCTAATGACAAGTGCATCATGTGAGTTCCCCGGGAACTTTGCATTCAGGGACAGGATCTGGAGGGATGGCCCACAAACAACCATTACATTCAGAGAATGAAACAGTTTCCTGTTTCTATAAATTTCTTCATTATGTCTTGGTGCAACAATAGCTACATGTGTTCCATCCACAACCCCAATAACGTGTGGGAAGCGACTACCACCTTCCTGAAATTGCCGCTTCACCACATCCAGGGCACCAACATCCAAAGGCATAGCTATAAATTGCTTAACTCTTTTGATGAAAGCCTGGCTGACACGCTGCAGGACCTTACTGAACTTGCCCTGCGACATGCCAACCAGATCTCCCACCACATACACAGCAAGGAATTGTGTCAATGCTGGTATTGCTGTGGGATACCTAATGGATTGTTCTAGATCACTCTCTATTATGGAGAGAGTGTCTAGGATTAGATGAGGTGGCAGCCTGTATCTGCGCAATACCACATCATCAGGCATCCCAAAAAGGAGGACACGGGTACGGAAAATTGGTGGCCTAGCACGCCTCCGTTTCCTTGGAGGATGAGGAGCCGGTTGGGGTTGGAGGGCTTGCGGCGGTTGGGGTGGGAGTGGTTCCGTGGGTTGTGGGGGGAGGGCTTCAGCTGCCACATGAACCAACTTAAAATGAAGGTAAGAATCATTAAAAAAAAACTTTTTTTTTAAAAACACACATTGACATCCATAATCAAAGTCAAAGTGTATGGGTGTTAACTTACTGCTTGTGCGTACTCCATTTCTTCAAGATTAAAATACGGATCAAAAACACATAATCGGAAAAAAAAAATTAGCTAATTATCTCCAACATATGTTAACATAACAAATCATAAAGAATTTGAGATATAAAACCTAACCATATAATTTATGAAACAATATATTGTATACAAAATAAGTATGCCTAATTTAAATTTAAAAAACGAAATATTTTAACACAGAAAACACAGATCCAAAAAAAAGGGGGTCCTTTAGTATCAAATACATAAAAAAACAGCCCTACTTTGGCAAAAGAAAATGTTTTGTAAACAAAGAAATGAGACACCTACAAGAGAGAGAGAAGGCCTATAAGAAATCAGATACGCACTTGCAACAAACACACACCAGGACACACAGGGATAGGCAACTTACCTGCTCAATGAATTCCGGCTCCAAATTGGGAAGAAAATACAAACAAAAAAAGGCCTACTTGGCAAGAAAAAAAAGATGGAATATAAATCCAACAATGAGACACCTACAAGTGAGAGAGAAGGCCTATAAGAAATCAGATACACACTTGCAACAATCACACACCAGGACACACAGGGATAGGCAACTTACCTGCTCAATAAATTATGGCACAAAATTGGACAGAAAAAAAAAAACAACACAAAAATGGCTACTTGGGCCAGAAAAGAAATGAGGAATATCAATCCAATAATGAGACACCTACAAGAGAGAGAAATGGCCTATAAGATATAAAGTCTCCACTCGCAACAATAGAACGGACACAATGTAAACTACAGGTCACACAAATATTACAAAGTACATGAGATTAAATTTATATGCAAAAACATTATCCAAAAAAATACTAATACCCTGTTTAAAACAATACAAACGACCATTGCACACTCATACATACTTGGTGTGTTAATATCCTAATTTAGTAATACTAACAAAATTACACTTGCATAAAATAAGCACTACGCAACACAACATTAAAACATTTGCAAGCAAACAAACGCACATGTGTCTGCAATATACTGAAACAGAAACTCACTCTGAAATGTTTGAACAAACACGACCACCTTGTATGAAACTGGACAAAACTGCATCTGGCATCATACACCCACTCACACAGGCTGCAAAGCTGGCCTTTAAATAGGCTGTACAATTACTGCAAGTATTAGCATAATTGACACCTGTGCGAATTACCGCACTGGACACGCAGCTATAAATCGCTAGACACCTGTGCAAACACACATGCCACCAGCAACTTGGCTACTCGTGAACAGATGGCAGCAGAGATGGAGCGCGTGCAGCAGCAGATGTCCGCTTTGACACATAGGCGCCTGGCGTTGCGGAGGTAGATGCTGGAAGCTGCAAGTTCGGATTTTGAGGTAGCAGGGCCCAGTACTGTACAAACTCCATCTTCTGATACCCAGGAATTAGGAGTGAATCCCCTGCCAGACATAGATACTGGGGTAACTGAGGGAGATTCTGGAATAACATCTCAAACACAAAGTACCCAAGCAGCTAGTGAAGAGGAAGATGGTGAGGAGGGACAGGACGATAGCTCACAGGCTACATCCAAAAAAAAAAAAAAAAAAGACAGCCCGCATTCACTAAGAGGCCCGCATTCACTAAGAGGGAGTTACGTGTTTTGGTCACACAGGCCATGGAAAAAATTAATCGAGGACCAAAAAACATGGGTGCTGCATCCAAAGAGCGAATCTGGAGGGACATCACTAATTCTGTTAATGAAGTCGGCTCAATAGTCCGCACATCACACGAAGTTAGAAGACGGTAAGTGTATATTGACACACCATTTTCTGAGCCAAGTATTAAGAAAAACTTAGGTAGATGTGATGTTGCCTATAGCAACCAAATACATAACATGTGTACTATCAATTAAAGCTGGTATTCATAACTTTTCTGTACTTTGTCCCTATTTTTCATCACATATGTAGTTGGGCCGACTTCAAATCCCGCCTGAAGGGCAAGAGGTCTGCGGAGTGGAATGCCTCGAGGGCAACAGGGGGAGGTCCAGCTGCCACTGTGGAGTACACAGATCTTGAGGAGATGGCGATGGACTGTGTGAGTTATGAGGAGGGGGTTGGGGTGTCTCATATGGACACGGACCTGCCTGAAATACTGAATGCACATGACTTGCCAGGTAAGTTTACACACAGATTCCTAAACAAAAAATTTAGTGGGTCCAAAAGTCTCATGTTGTTTTTTTCTTCTCTTTTTCCACTCATTCTTATTTTTGCTTGGAACATAACACAGCACAGGTGGGTGAACAGGTAGAGTCAGAGGAGGGTTATGTGCCTGAGGCTGAGGTGGGGGGACCTAGTGTCTCTGGCACTGTGGGACCACAAATTCCATCCATCCAGATTCCAACTGCCCCCCCCACCCAACCCTCTGCTATCCCGGACATCCTGGCTCAAATTGCAAGGTATGGTGAGAGCCTGAATGCTTTTCAAGACAGGATGATCCGGGAGGTAAGCCAGATACCTGTCCGGCTCACTGAGCACAGAACCAGTGTGGAGCAAGGTGTAGCTCAACTCTGTCAAGGTCTGGCAGAGATCAGGCAGGGCCAAGAGCAACTCGCCTCCTCCTTCAAAGACATTGCAAATTCTATTCTGCAAGGGCTCCAGGACATCGCTGTCTCCCTTGCCCACAGTGGCAGAGAGCCAGCCACATCTGCTCCCTCCCCTCCCTCTGTCCAGGAAGAACATCCCACTGGGCAGGGCCCTCGAAGGTCGCTTCGCAGACCGAGCCGTGAAGAACTACATCAGGCGGGTAAAAAGAAGAGAAAGTGATGTCTCTCCAGATGGGCAGCACCCATGTTTTACATGTTGCCTCGATGTTTTTGTTAATTTTTGGCTTGTGTGGCCAGAATGTACAACTCCCTCAAAGTGAAAGGGTATATTTTTTTTTTTTTAAATTGTAGCCTGTGAGTTATTTTCGTGTACACCTGAGCCATCTTCCTCTTCCTAGCGTGCTGTGTATGGTTGTGTTTGTGTGTTGGTTCCAGAATCGAGCTCAGTTCCCCTAAAAGTTTTGTCTGGCTGGGGGTTCACAACATATACTTATTAAATCTTAAACATCATATTTTGTCAGAAGATGGTGTTACCATAGTACTGGGTTCTGCTATGTGAATTTTGTCAGTGGCATCTGCTTGTTGCTATGTCCATCTTTGTATGTGATGCTCATCTGTAGCCATGTTGTGTTTCTGTTTTAATATATTTTTAGAAGTAAAAAAATATTGAATACAAAATTGTTTGTGTGTTTTATTAAAGGTTATGCACTATGGAAAACTAAGCCCTGTAAACTTTAGCATGGCATATAGACATTTGTGGAACAAGGGAACAATCAGAATATTCATACAAACATTGCATATTCTAATTTAAAACAGGTATGCCTTGCACAACACTTAACTGGGCATATAAATAAAAATAAAAAATAGGACCTTGGGTTACTAGGGGCAACATGACATAATATTAGATAGGGACACATATTCCAAACAAAATTTAAAAGAAAAAAAAAGTAACATTAAGTGTAGGCTGCATTATGTTGTTCATGTTATTTTGTATGTACATAGGAATATGTCTATGTTGTTAAGATTTAGCTGATGTAGTTTAGAAGTTGGTTTATTGTCACTTGATTGCATTTGCTAGTATTAAAGAAAAAATTACAACATGCATTTAACATCAATGTTTATTTTGCACTTTAAATAAATAAGGCATTATTTGATAGCGTGTCAGATTTATAGGTGCTAACAATGAAAATGTTATGTGTCCAGACAATTGCTGTTTGTAGTATTTTGGCAGACCAGTGTTTGACAAGTAATTGGGCAACAAGTGAATTAATTTGCTAAATAATTGCTAATTAGGGCAGACACACTTGTATCAGTACTTCGCAAGTGCAGAGTAACTGCAGACTTATAGGCCCTACACACTGGCCGATTTGTTTGAAAGATATGAACGATCTCGTTCATAAATGAACGAGAACTCGTTCATATCTTTCAGTGTGGAGGCTCCAGCGATGAACGATGCGCGGCCCCGCACTCGTTCATCGCTGGTCCCCCGTCGGCTGTGCATGCAGGCCAATATGGACGATCTCGTCCATATTTGCCTGCACTTCAATGGAGCCGCGTGACTTCACTCCCCCCGTCACTGCCCCTCCGCCGCCGGGTCTCTCGTCGGCCGTATCCGCCGTCGGGCAGCTCGGCGGCGGATCGGCCAGTGTGTAGGGCCCTTTACTCCTCGGCTGCGACAAGATAGCGAACATTTGTTGTGTACATTTTACCATCGGATACGCATTTCTGCTAAAAACACGCCTACTGCTGGTTGCATACTCCCACACTAGCCGCCCACTTTCACGCCCATTTCGTTAGATAGCGAAGCCGAGCCTCTGTCACGCCTCTGTCACTCCCTATTTTCGGTGGTGTAGTACGTGCAGAATTTCAGTTAGTAAGTTTGCACAAGCGTCGTATCGCTCCCTTTGCGCACGCGCACTTCAGCATTCGCGCATGCGCAGTTAGCGTTTTTTTGCCGTTTGCGATGCGATGAACTGCTGCGAACAACTCGGAATGAGGGCCCATGTGCACTGCAGGTGGGGCAGATATAACATGTGCAGAGAGAGTTAGATTTGGGTGGGTTATTTTGTTTCTGTGCAGGGTAAATACTGGCTGCTTTATTTTTACACTGCAATTTAGATTTCAGTTTGAACACACCCCACCCAAATCTAACTCTCTCTTCACATGTTATATCTGCCCCACCTGCAGTGCACATGGGCCCTCATTCCGAGTTGATCGCTCGCTACCATTTTTTGCAGCGCAGCGATCAAGTGAAAAAGCGGCAATTCTGCGCATGTGCACGGTAAGCAGCGCGCATGCGCTAAGTACTTTCACACAAAACTTTGTCGTTTTACCCAAGCTCAAGCGACATTTTTCAGTCGCTCGAGTGTTCGTAGTATGATTGACAGGAAGTGGGTGTTTCTGGGTGGCAACTCTGCGTTTTCAGGGAGTGTGCTAAAAAACGCAGGCGTGCCAGGCAAAAACGCAGGAGTGGCTGGAGAAACGGGGGAGTGGCTGGCCGAACGCAGGGCGTGTTTGTGACGTCAAACGAGGAACTAAACAGACTGCATTCATCGCAAGATAGGAGTAGGTCTGGAGCTACTCAGAAACGGCATGAAATTTTTGTGGTGCAATTCTGCTAATCTTTCGTTCGCACTTCTGCTAAGCTAAGATACACTCCCAGAGGGCGGCGGCCTAGCGTGTGCATTGCTGCTAAAAGCAGCTAGCGAGCGAACAACTCGGAATGAGGGCCATGGTTTTGCCCAACTGCTAACAAATTTGCAGCTGCAATCAACTCTGAATTACCCCCCATATACATTTCTTCCGCTATACTGTAACAACTTATTTGGAATACCTTTACTTGGGACTAGTCAAATACAGTACATGTAATAATGGTACAGTAGTGAGTAGTGTTCTAAGATGGATCTGAACACCTAAAAAGTAACCATGGAATGAGGTATGCAAACCTATATTTTGTGTACATTTTCCATAGCCATTGGATTTAAAATAAACAAAATATCTATTTTCATAATTATTAATGTTTTGGATTTTCAAATAATAGCAATGGTACAAAAAGAGAAAAAAATGGTACACAATTGAGAGGTAAAATGGTAAACAATTGAGAGGTAAAATGGTACACAATTGAGAGGTAAAATGGTACACAATTGAGAGGGTACACATATCACAAAACATAGAAGTAATACAACTACAAAAAAAGGAATGAATCTGAACTTTACCCAGAAGAACAATTAATGCTTGAGAAGAAAACAATTACACCAGACATCCCCAGAGCAATATTATCACTGACAATACTAAACGCTGATAAATCAGGCAAAAGTGCTACGTTTTTATATTTTACCGTTATACATTTGTAAGCAAAGTTTGTGGTTAAATTAAATTGCTTGTTTCTACTGTAAGTAAAAGCAGTATTTTGTTTACATACTTTAAATCCTTTCTCTGAACACTGTACTTTGGTGGATACTGCATTATAGAGCCTCCTTTAGGATGATGGCACTGAATAATCTCAAATAATTTATGTTCCACCCTCTTATACTGAATAGATAGTAACAAACCTAGTAGCATAGTAACTTAGGGGGTCATTCCGAGTTGTTCGCTCGTTATTTTTTTCTCGCAACGGAGCGATTAGTCGCTAATGCGCATGCGCAATGTCCGCAGTGCGACTGCGCCAAGTAAATTTGCTGTGCAGTTAGGAATTTTACTCACGGCATTACGAGGTTTTTTCTTCGTTCTGGTGATCGTAATGTGATTGACAGGAAGTGGGTGTTTCTGGGCGGAAACTGGCCGTTTTATGGGTGTGTGTGAAAAAACGCTACCGTTTCTGGGAAAAACGCGGGAGTGGCTGGAGAAACGGAGGAGTGTCTGGGCGAACGCTGGGTGTGTTTGTGACGTCAAACCAGGAACGACAAGCACTGAACTGATCGCACTGGCAGAGTAAGTCTCGAGCTACTCAGAAACTGCACAGAGAAGTCTTTTCGCAATATTGCGAATCTTTCGTTCGCAATTTTACTATGCTAAGATTCACTCCCAGTAGGCGGCGGCTTAGCGTGTGCAAAGCTGCTAAAAGCAGCTTGCGAGCGAACAACTCGGAATGACCACCTTAGTTTCTGAGGTTGAAAAAAAGACAATTTGTCCATCGAGTTCAACCTGTTAGTGATCTCCTACACTGTAATAATTTTAAGACTCATTTTAACTATGGTGAATATTTAGCCGTTATGTCTATTCTTTTTTCCCCCCATTATTTATTTCTTACTACGAATTTAATTTCTTACAAGAATTTGGCTGGTGCCCCCTAGCACCGCTGCTAGTTCTGCCTCTGACCCTGCACCCCTTTCCCGGCACCATCACCCCTCACCCATAGCAGTCCTCATTTTGGTGCTCTTATCTCCTATATTTTAAATAGGAACAGTGCGCACATTCGGCACACAGCTCAAAAAAGAGGTGTGTTCTTGCTGTGAAGGAGCATGGTCACACAATAGTACCCCCAATTCAAATTATGCCCAACAGCAGTGCAACTTTATTCACATTATATTATGCTACAGTGTACCTTATTCATGTTATATCACACAGTAATACCACTTTATATACGTTATTCCTCTCAGTATGCCCCTTATTCACATTACATCACACTGAATTGCTCCTTATTCACATTACACCACACCATATTGCTCTTTATTCACATTAGACCACACAGTAGTGCCCTTCCTATACGTTACGCCACACAGTAGAGCACCTTATACACATAATGCCACAAAGTAGTAATGCCTTTATACACATAATACCACACAGTAATTCCCCTCACACATGACACACATTATTAATGTCCTTATAAACATAATGTGCCTTACACATTATGCCAACCTTTATTAATGCCCTTATACACATAATGCTCCTTACACATATTCCGAACACTACTGCACAACCAACCCACCCGCACACAGCACTTACATGGCCGCTAACACTGTGACCTCTGCCTCTGCTTGGATACAGATGTGTCCTCATACATCTTGCCTCAATACACCATGCAGCAAATGCCTTGCGTCAGTCAGCTGGCAGCTTTGCTAACGTCGGGCGCCGTTTTTGATGAAAATGCATCTTATTTACATTACTAAGTGACTGGAATGCACAAGCAGCTTCTGCTGATTATAATGATATATTCTGTGTGCGACTGTGGCTGTATCTGCATACTAAATGCTATATTACAGTGATTTCCAGGAATACACTGCAACATAGCATTTTATATGCAGATACGGCCGCAGAACACATAGAATATAGGCATGCCACATATAATTGTAATCATCAGAAGCTGCTTGTGCCCCTAGGCATTTACCTAGTTTGCCTATGCCTAAGGCCCGCTCTTCATTGCCTAATACAGGCCCTGGCTACTTTTAGCAGCCGTGCAAACGCATTGTCGCAGGGGGAGTGTATTTTCGCTTTGCAAGTGTGCAATCGCATGTGCAGCCGAGCGGTACAAAAACATTTTGTGCAAAACAAGACCAGCCCTGTAGTTACTTATCCTGTGCGATGATTCCAGCGACGGAGGTCCCGGAATTGACGTCAGATACCCACCCTGCATACGCCTGGTCACGCCTGTGTTTTCCCTGCAGCTCCCAGAAAACGGTCAGTTGACACCCATAAACGCCCTCTTCCTGTCAATCTGCTTGCGATCGGCTGTGCGAATGGATTTGTCGCTAGAAGCATTGCACAGCAACGCTATTGAAGCATCCTGGTCTCCCATAACACCTCAGCAGTGCCACAGGCTGAGAGAATCCATGCCACGCTGCATTGAGGCAGTAATTTATGCAAAAGGGACCCAAACCAAGTACTGAGTACATATGTATGATTATACTTTTCAGAAGGCTGACATTTCTGTATTTAAAAACCTTTTTTTATTGATTTTATGTAATATTCAACTTTTCTGAGATTTTGGATTTGGGGTTTTCTTAAGCTGTAAGCCACAATCATCATAATTATAACAAATAAAGTCTTGAAATATCTCACTTTGCATGTAATGAGTCTCTATAATATATTAGTTTCACCTTTTAAGTTGAATTACTGAAATAAATGAACTTTTGCACGTTATTCTAATTTTCTGAGTTTCACCTGTATAGTCAGTCTTAGGGCTGTAACACACTGGCCAATTTCTCCCGGATGGCAAAAAGCCGGACAAACTTTGTCCGGCTTTTTGCCATCCGGGAGAAACCGGCAGAGTCTCGCACACAGGACGGCTTTGAGCCGTGTGTGATGCTGTGCGCATGTGCAGCATCAGACACGGCTTCAGGAAAAACCGTTGTGTGTGAAAGCTCCCCTTCACACACACGGTTCACTGGCTGCAAAGACGGCCCGGCGTCCGCCCGGCCGCCGGACCTCCAGTGGTGAGACCCGGCTACAACCCGGCAGCCGGGCCGGGGCCGTGCAGTGTGAAGGGACCCTAGCCCTCACACTGTTAACTACAATGCCGGCACGGGAAAAAGCCGTCCGGCTTTTTCCCGGCCGGCAAATGCCGGGTAGTGTGTTTTAGCCCTTAGGCCACAGCTAATTCCATTGCAGTTGTAGGGCTGTATTTACCATGTAGTCGAACTAGACACATGTATTTACCATGTAGTCGAACTAGACACATGTGACGGGCCAGATGTACAGTATTAAGACTTGAAAAGTGATACATTTCACGGTGCTAAAGTACCAACCAATCAGCTCCTAGCTGTCACTTTTCAAACCCAGCCTGTGACATGGCAGTTAGCAGCTGATTGGCTGGTACTTTATCACCGTGAAATGTATCACTTTTATAGGCTTAGTACATCTCACCTGTACAATGTTTTGAGATACATGTTCATACAATGAATAATGGAATCACGTTACAGGTTATTTAGCTATGGCATAAAAGAGGTTGTTATTTTAAATTTCACAATTTATACTAATAATAATTTTGTCTCAATCTGTAGTTATTTTATAAAGAAAATTAAAGCAAAGACCCAAATCCTGCATTATAAGTGTACCTTGATAACCAAAAGTTTTTAAGAGGGATTAAGATACCAGTTTTTTATGGTTACTAGATGCAGCTAGGATGTAAAAGGAGATTTAAGAGAAACACAGTTTTTAGCCCTCAATTGGAGATATTGTAAGGGGCGATTCAAACAGCCGTTATAATTAATGGGCGCCAAATGGAGCAATTCAGTTGTTTCGGGCGCCTCTTAATTTTCACACTTGTCATGCCCAATTAAACATCCGCCCTTCCCCCAAACCCTTGGGGAAGTCACATCATTATTTACCTGGTCCGTGTCCCCTAGAAGGGACTGCAGCACCTCTCTACAGGATTTCTGTTATAAGCTTCTCCAGCTCACTTATATATTCTTCTCATAGGGGATTTACTGCTTTAACCGCTCAGCAGCAAATCACTGTGCTTGTTTTACATTGTGATTTCCCCCCAAAAAACTTCTAATCCGGTTTGGGGGCATATCTAAATGTGTTGGTATATTGTGATCTGAGACAAAAAGCTCTGAGTCTGTCTTCGTGCGCTTCTCACTACTGGTATATCTGTAGAGACTTGTGTCACATTCCTTGTCAGCAGTGTGACGCTTGTTATCTGCTGGTCAGTGACATCTTAAGGGCCCTACTCACTGGCCGACCCGCCGCCGAGCTGCCCGACGGCGGATACGGCCGACGAGCGACCCGGCGGCGGGGGGGCAGTGACGTCACTCCCCCCGTCACGCGGCTGCATTGAAGTGCATGCAAATATGGACGAGATCGTCCATATTGGCCTGCATGCACAGCCGACGGGAGACCAGCAATGAACGAGCGCATCGTTCATCGCAGGAGTCTCCACACTGAAAGATATGAACGAGTTCTCGTTCATTTATGAATGAGATCGTTCATATCTTTCAAAAAATCGCCCAGTGTGTAGGGCCCTTTAACACTGGGGAGAATGCTGCCTCACAAGCAGATTACCTGTCAAGGGTCCCTGGTTTTGTCTATATGGTTACTTACAGTAGTTACGAAAGAAGATTTAGAGAACTGCATCAAAACGTGTAGAAGTTCTGGGCTTTTATGTGGTGTATACTCAGTGTGTCCAGTTGGTTATAGTGGGCATATGTGTGTAAGGAGAAGACATGTCATTTTCATATGGTGTGGGTATTGGGAGAGGGACAGGAGATTTGGAGCAGTGTCATATGTTTTACACACATCATGTTAGTTTCTGTGCAACATTGCCCAACAATTTATTTTCTAGCTGGATACTTTTTAGTACCATCCATCTGCAGGCAGTTAGTATCTCTAGACTTTAGGACCTTTGCTATATTAAGTTTCTTTGGTAGTCAGAAAATAAAAAAATAAGGCTGCGTTCGACTGAGGTATACAGCAAATCTAAGTGTTTACTTCATATATTTCACTACATTATCCCTGCCTGCATTATGTCTATCTAATGTAATTGTACAACAGCGCAATGATGGAGCTATTAATTGGTGGCTTCCAGCTGATTCTTCTTAGACTATATAAACGGCTTATTCTGTGGACACCGGAAGATGTGATAGGTATTACCATTTTCAATCCCAAGAAAATCAATGAAGAACCTTCTGAAAAATTCATGAAAATGCCAAATATGGTGTGACTGCTGCAAACCTGCAGAAGAAAATTACTTGGAATCAAGAAAGTCTTTTTATTTTCACATACAGTAACTGTATGGAAAGAAAAAAAAGCAAATGCCCAGCATGGAATGCTACATGGTAAGTACACTTTAATGTAATACTTGTTCTGTATGGTATAAAATACAGCAGCACAAGATACTGTGGGCTAGATGCATTATCGCTTGGAGAGTGATAAAATGGAAAGTGATAAACTACCAGCCAACCAGCTCCTAACTGTCATTTTTCAAACAGTGGCCTGTGACATGGCAGTTAGGAGCTGATTGGCTGGGGCTTTTCCTCTCTCTAATTTATTACTCTCCAAGCGATGATGCATCTAGCCTTGTAGCTGTAACGTCGGGATCCGGTCTGAAGATCGACAGTGTCTAGGTCGACAATGTTTAGGTCGACCACTATAGGTCGACAGTCACTAGGTCGACATGGATGGAAGGTCGACAGGGTTTCTAGGTCGACATGAGCTAGGTCGACAGGTCTAAAGGTCGACATGAGTTTTTCACATTTTTTTTCTTTTTTTGAATTTTTTCATACTTAACGATCCACGTAGACTACGATTGGAACGGTAAAGTGTGCCGAGCGAAGCGGCAGCGGAGCGAAGGCACCATGCCCGAAGCATGGCGAGCGAAGCGAGCCATGCGAGGGGACGCGGTGCACTAATTTGGGATCCCGGTCACTCTACGAAGAAAACGACACCCAAAAAAAAAATCCTCATGTCGACCTTTAGACCTGTCGACCTAGCACATGTCGACCTTCCATCCATGTCGACCTAGTGACTGTCGACCTATAGTGGTCGACCTAAACATTGTCGACCTAGACACTGTCGATTTGATGAACCACACCCGTAACGTCACAGTATCAGTAAAGTAGGCATTATTATGACATTATTGGTTTGATCTATATTTGTTTACTGCAGTCAGGTGATGGATATAGTTGAAAAAAATGACAAGATCACTAGAAGGCTGGATTTGCCTTGTAGCGATCTTGTCATTTCCTTCAACAACGTATATCAGTTTTTTCCACAATTCGCTTAAAAAAATATATTCTTCAACATACATATGAGGTTGGAATGGAAGTACTATATACAGTATGTTTGTAATATTCATTAATATTAGCAGGACTGGCCCAAGCTTTATTTTTTTGGGGGGGGTAAGTGAATATCCCATGGTGGGATAAACTTTTTAAACAGACAGTGTGCGTCGCAAAAATGGGTGTGGTCTCACAAGAAAGGGTGTGGCCACACAATAGTCAATAGTACCCCCAAGGGTACAGGGAGATGACTGGGTGGGTGATTGGGGAGGCAGGAGTGACCGTAAGATAGTGGGTGACTGTGGAGGCAGGGGTTACAGGGAGATAGTGGGTAACTGGGGAGGGAGTTTAGCTAGCAGCCAGCTGTATACCAGTAATATGTATGACAAACGTGGTGTATTGAAGATAAGCTACACAGACAGAATCCTGCATGCAACAGTGAATACAACCTGAGCAGCAGTGTACTTGTAGCCTGCCAGCCATTTGGAGTGCTCCGTCCTGCTGCTGCACTTGTCAGCAAGGGGACTGCCATCTTTTCCCCGTAAGACATATATACATAAGAGTGTCATGTTTCTACAATGGCAATATATCATATTAGGGGTAGATCTCTTCCTCTATACAATATATACAGTAGAGGGGTATGTATCTACAGCAACTATATATCAAAGTGTCATAGAGTGGTGGTCTCTTTCTATACAGTATATACATTAGATGGGTCATGTATATACAGTAAATATATACTATATTGTTATAGAGGGGTAGATCACTAAATGGACTATATATATATAGAGAGAGAGAGAGAGAGAGAGAGAGAGAGAGAGAAAGAGCGAATAGGGCATACAGTATATCTACAATAATATAAATAGTATTGTTATATTGGGGGCATCGTATTTTTTTATTTTTTGTGTGTGTGTGTGTGTGTGTGGGGGGGGGGGGGGGGGCACACCAATGCTGTAACTAGACATTTTAGCACTGTGTGCAAGAAACAGCAGTAGCACCCCCCCCCCCCCCCATAATATGTAAATGCGCGCCAAATGTGTAGGGGCTTCACGGGGAAGGGGCATGGTCACCAATAATACCAATTTATATTACGTTGCACAGTATTCAAATTACGCTGCACAGTAGCGCCACTTACACACATTGCACCAGGTAGAACCCCTGTCTTCCACCAGGTAGAGCCCCTGTCACACATTACGCCAGGTAGAGCCCCATCATACACATTACGGCAGGCAGAGCTCCCTTTTACACATTATGGCAGGCAGAGTCCCCTTTTTCACATTACGGCAGGCAGAGCTCCCTTTTACACATTAGTTTAAATCTGGAGGGTCGGTAAAACAGGCGGGTACCCACAAACAAGGGAAAATGCAGATGATAAGCAGTACTTACCGGTGCAGCAGTGATCTAGATGGGGGCAGGTGGGTCCTTCCTTGATGGCTCTTGTCAGATGCTTTCAGGTCAGGAGGTGGGTGGGGGAACCAGCAGGTTCGTGAATAGGATTTGCTTCTGATGTCAAAGCTTGTGGTGCAGTCCTCTCGTCAAGGACCCATCCTGTTGTATACGGATTCACAGTTGTGCAATCCGGATTCAGGATGGTGCAATTTATTTCAGGGGATTTGGTGTAAAATCTGGGGCAGCGGGAGACTTCAACGTGAACTGAGAGTCTCCAGCAGAAGGTGGGAGGGTAGGCAACTATGCTGTACACACATATATACAGCTGTACATACATATATACATACATACATACATATATATACACTGTACATACATACATGTACACTGTACATATACACTCTACATACATACATACATACATACATATACACTGTACATATACACTATACACACATACATCCTGTACATACACACATATACACAGTACATATACACTATACACACACACACTGTATATACATATACACTGTACATATACACTGTACACACATACATATACACTGTACATACATACATATACACTATACACACTGTACAAACATATACACTGTACATATACACTATACACACATACATATACACTGTACATGCATATACACTATACACACTGTACATACATCTACACTGTACTTAAACACTATACACACATACATATACACTTTACATACATGTACACTGAATATGTACACTATACACACTGTACATACAAAATATACACTGTACATATATATATATATATATATATATATATATATATATATAGTCTTGGAAGATCCTGCACTCTCATCAAAAATAATAACGACGGCGGGTGCTCCTAATGACCTGAGAGGCCACCAATATACCACAACAACCACCTAGGTGGAAGGTGCACTCACGCCCAGAAATTAGTCTCTGAAGTCACTTGTAAATTCAGTATATTTTTATTCGGGTTCACTGTTGATGCCGTATTTCATCGACGTTTCGGTCCTTATGCGGACCTTTATCAAGATTGGCACTTAAATCACCTATACAATCAGAAACAGTTACAATTAATATGTATAAGAACCCAGATTTATTCAACACCAACACCACCAGTGCCTCCCAGGCCCTGAAGACTGTCACAAAAACCAGAAAACGTATTAAAAAGCTGTTTTTTTATATATGTAAAAAAGAGATACTTGGAAATAATCCACGTGTGATGAAAGAGACACCTCCACCGTTAGGACTATCTGTTTAGATAGGCAAATGATTACCTGGACGGCAAGCCAGATCACTCAGATGTGTGGAATGGCCTTCAAAGTTGGCAACATGCCTGATCACATAATGAAGTTAAAAAGCCTATAACGTAGGGGAAGCTGCAAGGCGTAGTCACCTATTAGATAAATAACAGAGTAACTACACCATAAGAAAATACACTAACAACGTCATTTTGGAAAAGATCATACCTAGTTACATGTAGAAATAGCTCATGGCAGCTTGTGGGCTCTGTACATGTGTCAGACACTCAGTCTGTAAGGAGGCACAACAGGAAAAAATAATCACCAACCGTAATCATGTGTCAGAAGGGAGCTGCAGGAGAACCATACTCACTGCTCAAGTGTCCAGAGCCAAATGGAAGCTGCATAAAGTTCAGCCTCAGCTGAGCACTATTTAAGGATCAACCACAGGAAGTGCCAATTAGGGAGATTAGTATAAACCCAGTCTCTCATTAACTGATCACCTCTCAGATAACTAACTCAGACCAACTGGGAAAAACGTTACAGGGTTCACAGGACAGGCAGTGGCTATCGCTAACGCACGGCTACTTAAATGAGTGTATTTTAACGATTTAGAAGGGCAACTGCCGGAGACGCGTCTTTTGCGTTCCACCGACCGGAACACCATGCGTTCCATTCCGCGGAAGTGGCGCTGGCCGGAAGTCTCTGCGTTCCACTCGCGGAAAGAACCGTAATTAGGCTTATCCACTGGCTAATGTTTAAAGGAGGTGTACAACCTAGAGGGGGGTGTTCTCAGAGAATGAACACTCCCCCAGGTGGAATCATCAATGTACAGGTTCACTCATAGCTCACAGGGACTCGGAGGTATACCGGAGGTCTCCTCACGTATAATCCTGGATTAACCTATGTGTAGCCTGTCAATCACCACAGAAGAAAAAGAGTGCAAATGTAAATAATGATCCATAATATGAAATGTCAAAAATGTCAAAAATGACATAAGAGGGCACCAGATCAAATGACCACAACTCACCCTACGCATACAAACTAACATATATCTGATCAACAAAGGCAAATTGAATACTGATGTGAGTGTAATATCTTTATAGTAATACATTGGTATAATGTAGTAAAAGATTTTAAATAATAAAAGGGAATAGTGGGTGGTGTGGTCATTGAAATTGGTGGACCCTCGTGACTAGTATAGGACTCTTTTTCTTCTGTGGTGATTGACAGGCTACACATAGGTTAATCCAGGATTATACGTGAGGAGACCTCCGGTATACCTCCGAGTCCCTGTGAGCTATGAGTGAACCTGTACATTGATGATTCCACCTGGGGGAGTGTTCATTCTCTGAGAACACCCCCCTCTAGGTTGTACACCTCCTTTAAACATTAGCCAGTGGATAAGCCTAATTACGGTTCTTTCCGCGAGTGGAACGCAGAGACTTCCGGCCAGCGCCACTTCCGCGGAATGGAACGCATGGTGTTCCGGTCGGTGGAACGCAAAAGACGCGTCTCCGGCAGTTGCCCTTCTAAATCGTTAAAATACACTCATTTAAGTAGCCGTGCGTTAGCGATAGCCACTGCCTGTCCTGTGAACCCTGTAACGTTTTTCCCAGTTGGTCTGAGTTAGTTATCTGAGAGGTGATCAGTTAATGAGAGACTGGGTTTATACTAATCTCCCTAATTGGCACTTCCTGTGGTTGATCCTTAAATAGTGCTCAGCTGAGGCTGAACTTTATGCAGCTTCCATTTGGCTCTGGACACTTGAGCAGTGAGTATGGTTCTCCTGCAGCTCCCTTCTGACACATGATTACGGTTGGTGATTATTTTTTCCTGTTGTGCCTCCTTACAGACTGAGTGTCTGACACATGTACAGAGCCCACAAGCTGCCATGAGCTATTTCTACATGTAACTAGGTATGATCTTTTCCAAAATGACGTTGTTAGTGTATTTTCTTATGGTGTAGTTACTCTGTTATTTATCTAATAGGTGACTACGCCTTGCAGCTTCCCCTACGTTATAGGCTTTTTAACTTCATTATGTGATCAGGCATGTTGCCAACTTTGAAGGCCATTCCACACATCTGAGTGATCTGGCTTGCCGTCCAGGTAATCATTTGCCTATCTAAACAGATAGTCCTAACGGTGGAGGTGTCTCTTTCATCACACGTGGATTATTTCCAAGTATCTCTTTTTTACATATATAAAAAAACAGCTTTTTAATACGTTTTCTGGTTTTTGTGACAGTCTTCAGGGCCTGGGAGGCACTGGTGGTGTTGGTGTTGAATAAATCTGGGTTCTTATACATATTAATTGTAACTGTTTCTGATTGTATAGGTGATTTAAGTGCCAATCTTGATAAAGGTCCGCATAAGGACCGAAACGTCGATGAAATACGGCATCAACAGTGAACCCGAATAAAAATATACTGAATTTACAAGTGACTTCAGAGACTAATTTCTGGGCGTGAGTGCACCTTCCACCTAGGTGGTTGTTGTGGTATATATATATATATATATATATATATAGACAGATGCAGGTGTCCCTATATGAAAGGAACAGGCGGCACTCCTCCGGACTTAATACAAAAGAAAAGCTGGTGCTTTATTCAGACGACGTTTCAAGGCCCACCGGCCTTTTCATCAGGTGCAATATGAATAAAAGAAAGTGAACATACCTTTTATAAGAGGACGCTGACATTATAAGGAAGTAGGCCACCAACTGTCCCACTTACGCTACAAGATCATCGACCATGTTCCTCCGTCCATCAGAGGTGGGGACAGAAGTCATAAATTACAACAAAAAGAATCAAAGTGGATTCATTTACTGGACACTGGACATCCTAAAGGACTCAATGAAAAAGTAGTATGGAGTATTTTTTTGTGACTGCCCATCTCATATATGTTTCCTTATAGTAGAGTACTCACCTTTATTTTTACAGTATACTTCATCATGTTTATTCACTATATTTCATTTTCCGTAAAATCCATGATATTTAGTTTTTCAATCACACTGTTATGTTATTTACAACTTGTATAATTCTTTATTGATCATTGCATTTACACTAACACATTGTTTCACTTTTTCTCTTTCCCCCCATTCCAGGTGCCGCCGGATACTGTGTACGTATCTCTCCCCCGTTGTCCGCCTACAGCGCTATTTGTCAGATACAGCAACCAGCCGCCGGCGTCCTTAACTACCGGCCCGGCATGCTTCAGCACGGCCTCCTTAGTTACCGTCCGCTGATGTCCTTGGTTACGCACCCAACATGCAACGGTGCTCACTCCGACGTCAGGTTTAGAGCGTCCATTACGTCACTGTACCGGCGCCACCTGATCTGGGGCGGGAGAGACACACTGCTGGACCCAGCGTCCTCTTATAAAAGGTATGTTCACTTTCTTTTATTCTTATTGCACCTGATGAAAAGGCCGGTGGGCCTTGAAACGTCGTCTGAATAAAGCACCAGCTTTTCTTTTGTATTAAGTCCGGAGGAGTGCCGCCTGTTCCTTTCATATAGGGACACCTGCATCTGTCTATTCGTATTCTTGGAAGGCACCCCGGCATATACATCTGTTCATCTCAGAGTGCCCTTTCTGTGACTATATATATATATATATATATATATATATATATATATATATACACTATACACACTGTACATACAGATGGGTCCACGGTTATCTTGGCTAGTTTGCTGCGCCTAGGCACAACATGGATTATTAACATAAACCCTTCACCTATTGTTCCCAGCTGCAATACAATACAGAGAACAATACAGCAGGGGATTAAGTCATTATAGCAGGGGATTAAATCCGACTGCCCAGTCTCAGTTAATCCTATTAAAGGTCAAGATAAACATGGACCCATCTGTACATATACATTGTACATATACACTATACACACATACATATACACTTTACATACATATACACTTTACATATACACTATACACTCTGTACATACATAAATATACACTGTACATACATACATACATACATACATACATACATATACACACTGTCCATACATACATACATACATACATACATATACACTACATACATATACACTATACATACATACATACATACATACATATACACTGTACACACATATACACAAATACATATACACTGTACAGTACATACATACAGTACATACATACATATACACCGTACATAGACATATACACACATACACTGTACACACATACATATACACTGTACATACATATATACATATAAATATATATATATACACACACTGTATGTACATACATACATACATATACACTATGCACATACATATACACTGTACATACATATATATACTGTACATACACGTATACACACACATACATATACACTGTACATACACATATACACTATACACACATACATATACACTGTACATACACATTTACACACATACATATACACTGTACATACACACATTCACTATACATACATACATATACACTGCACACATATAGACAGTGTACTTGCGTACACATACAAACATATACAGTACATACATAAATACATACATAGCAACAGAGCCGCAGCACCATAAACACATGGTTAGTTCTAAATCCAAGTTGGGTAAGGGACCTCTGACATCACCAGGGGGAGAAGCCATGCCAGAACAGGGTACCCGAAATGTACCCTCGCTTTACTCGCCACCGGGTTACTAAAAGTAGTAGTTGGTGGTGTGGATAACAGAAGAACTATTCAGCTGGCATAGCTCCTACCCCTGGTGATGTGGCTCCTCCCCCTGACATCATAGGTCCTTTAGGCCACTTGATTCTAGCATCTACCATAAACACATGGCCACTCTCTCCTCCCTGCCTCTTACCCCAGAGCACATCAGCCCGACACTGAGCCCAGGAGGACAAAAATCACCTTACCCTGAGCACCAATCAGAGGGGACTCTAGGACCTGCAGGCCAGCAGAGGGACAACAATAACTATCCCCGGGAACACACAGCAGCATACCCACACACAGCACTATCCCCGGCCACCTGATGCTGCCTTGCAGACATCTTCCTGCAGCCGGGAGCACTGCGGATAGCATCCAACTCAGCGGGTGCCGGCAAAGAGAGATGGCAGTGGCTGCTCCCTCAGCGCATTTGCGCTGTGTGCAGCGCACCTCTCGCCCAAAGGTAATTATGGCCGTTGTGCACACAGAGGAATAGGAGAATAGGGGATGTCACATAGAGCCATGGGGGGGGGGGGGGGGGGGGCACAGAAAGGAACAGGGGATCATACAGATACTGTATGTGGGCATCACACACAGATAATGCTGGAGTATATCATGTACTAGTTCCTCAGCCAGTCAGGGGAGCTGAGCCCCTCGATCTGGAGACAGTAAAAGGTGAATGATAGCGCCCCTACATGTGAACCACTTACCCAGTGCCAGGTGCAGTAAGGGCAACAGCCGACTCTGGTAACTCCATCTGCTTCACATGCCTGGGTGCAGACTGGTGATCCCCAGAGCCCAGCTCTGATGCTGACACATCCCCAGCTGGAAGCCCCACTGGACGGGTGAGAAGGCAGTGGGGAGTGTAAGAGCCTATCCTGGGTGGGCTCTGTCCCTCACTACCTGCAGCAGCTACACCCTGGAATCCAATGGCCCTCCCAGTTGCTTCCTCCCTTCTCCTCCACCCACCCATGTCTCCAGGAACATAATCCCCGGGACCCTGTTACTAATCATAAAATCGCCAGGACCCCGTCACTGCCTGATTGACTGCCGGTCCGTGCCAGCACTGTCTGTCTCCCCGGGATGCTACTCACTGTGGCGCCTTACTTGCCCACATACCTGGAGTAATGGTTGGACTGAGCCTGAGTATTAGGATTCTACTATATATGAGATATAGGTTTTTACAAGGAATATACTGTACATAGTAATTGTGTAACTTGAAATATAAGGTTATAATAGTATAAATTGACATATACAGTATAGCAACAATTCACAACAATAAAAATACAGACTAGGTAGGACAAGGACACAGTAAGAGTACGGCATTTCAGAACTATTGTAATTATTCAGAACAAAAGTTTCCAGTACTCTGAACCATCAGGAAAAAAATGACATTGCTGCATTTACGCATCTCTACTGCATTGGAATTTGTGTGATCTATCTTATTGCACTGAAAAGGAAGTTTGTGATGTTTACTCATTTTGGTACACAATAAAAATTGATAGTAAATGATATATTGATTGACCAAATTCAAATTTCTGTACACAATGAAAATTGCTGAGAGGGAGTCTGCTGTGTCCCTGTATTGTGCTTTCTCCTTGTCCTACTGCAGGTTTTCTTCTGCAGTGCTTACGTATTACTGCAGTGCAAAAACAAGGGCATAGACGTGTTTAAACTGTGATTTCTGTTTTCCTGATCCTAGATCATTGATTAGTCCTTCGCTTTTAAATGTAAATATAGCCTCTGCTCTGTTTACACATCTCTCTACAGTGCTATGAAATAGATACCTGGTGGAAGGCATATTCATGATGTTTTCCATTGTAATAAAGTGATGAAGACTCTGTGTGAGGTTTTCAACTGAGATGACAACTATGATGACGTTTCAGATGTATAGGTGCCTAAAAGGTTTATTGTTTGTAAGATATTTAAATGTTTCAATTTCAAAAAGTTCTACCATACTAAAGTCTTGTTCTAGTAAGTATGATTCAGAGATGCAGAGGCAAATGCACAATTTAGGATTTCCGGAAAAGGGGTGGAGCCATGCACGGGGATGGAGATTGAGGTGACCAAGTATATGCTGGGTCTGTTAAACTAGTATATATTGTGTATGATGAAAATGCCACTATAATAAAGACATTGAAACTGTGACTTTATCCCACTATCATTGTGGATGCTTTCATATGCCTGGAGTGCCGATCCACCTCTATGACATGTACTGTGATCTCTTTGTGAGGGCATTTAGCTAAGCATTGCATTTGATTGGGAGTGCCAGAACCTTTGATATTATATAGTACAGGTCATTGCCGCGATTCGCTGGTCTTTGGAAAGGGGACATGGCCAAATGCCAAGAGGGGTGGGACTTAATTGCAGAAAGACGCAGATGGCTCCACTGAATTAAAAAATGTGGCACATCAGGAGGGGTTTTTAGATACTCAGTACCCCCACCCTTCCGTGTGTGTGCCACTGGGATGAACGCACTTAGCATCACAGTGATGCAAAACAATGCTTATACCTGGTGGTGCCTGAAAAAAAAGATACTTTCTGCCAGCACCGCATCACTATTGCAACCATTCGTTGCAATGGTCACAGCCTTCAGCCATCTGAGCGAGTCTAAGCTTTCTCAAAATGGCCGCTTTAACTCGTCTGCCAGGGCCAGGGAATCTGCATTGGAACACATAGAACATAGCCTCGGTACACTTAAAGAATGGGGGCAACATCCCCACTCCATCCCCTCTCTGCCCCCCAGATGGACACAGCTGTCAATGCAGGACATATTCTGCACATCGTAGAACTGATCCTATGTATGCGCAGTCAGCTCGCGATTGGAGTAGTATGCATGAAGTTTGCATACTGCTTTGAATCAGGCAGAACCTATGTAGTCCAGATTGACTGCTGTTATTATTTATGTTTGTGCATTCATGCATTAAACAGGTTGAACACGATGGGCAATTTGCCTCTATTCAACCTCAAAAACTATGTTACTAAGTATGTGTAAATACCAAATTGCTTTCCTAACAAATATTTAAAATGCCCGCTCTAATATAAACTGCAGACGCCAGGCGCATTTTATTACCATATACAATAAAAGTGCGCTGTACATCACAAAACACTACATCCCTTAAAAGAAAAGAATACACCCACACATTGTCTAAGTTCCAAAGCTCATTGAAGTATATATTTGTTATTAAAAGGTTATGTATTCAATATATCACAATGTATAGTATATATATATATATATATATATATATTTACATGGTTACAATTTATACAGTAAAGGCCCCCATCCACTAGTCCGATTTGGGCAGTTTTCTTCAGATTTCGACACATCTGACCGTCATATCTGAAGGAAAGTGTCACATTGGATGGCTCTTCCGATCCGATGCGCACTCCCGTGTCAGATATATCTGAACTACAGATCTCTGAGGCTGCCCCAACTATTTATCTGAATCTGAAGAAAACAGGTGCACATCGGATTGTTTTTTTTACTTCAGATGTATCTGATCAGATTCATCTGAAGCGTCACTTGACTGGCATCTCCCTGGCCACTCCCACCCACCACAAGACGGGGCGGCAGCAGCAGCAGCATCAGATCAATCGCATGTAGCATGTGTGCATCAGATATATCTGATGCGATCTGGCACATGATATATCGCATCAGATATATCTGAAGTGAATGTAATTAAAATTAAAGCCAGGGTCTGATCCAATTCCCGGGACGCTCCCGGGAGAGTTCAAGAGAAATCTGATGCTATCTGCAGTTCAGACAAGTCTGAGTAGTGGATGGCCACCTTAAGCAGTTAATACAAACTAAATCAAATACATACAGTTACAGGCCAGCATACAATACCATTCCCTCAATGCATCCTCCGCTCCATATATCTCTTTCTCTCAGCAAATAAATACAGGAACTGATCTGGCAACATCTCCACCATCGTCTGGGACAAAACAGCAACTCCTGTGTGACTGATCAGAAATGTGTTATCTAGTTTGGGGGAGTGCACACATCTAGTCTAAGGGAGGGAACTTTCTCTTTCATGATGAGTCACTGGTCTGTTTGTATGCTAACAAAGTTCAACCTTGAAGACATCAAAAGGGCTGGCCTGAGTTTCCTGTCCACCAACTGCTTGGAATGTCCATTGTTCTAATAAGAGTGACTTTAGCTTTCATACATTTAATCATAACTACTTGTTGCCAAGTCCCAGGCCCGGCGACAGGGGGGGTCAAAGGGGACAGCCGTCCCGGGCCCCGACGTTGTGAGGGGCCCCAAGGTCCAGCGGCGGCTGTGGCCCCCCTGTCCGTTCTCCCTCCGTCGTCCGTCCCCGCGCCGCCGCACAGGAAAATGACGGGCGCCCGCTGAGATTGTGTTACCAGCGGGCGCCCGTCTCCCTGCACAGCGGCAGCCGGAGCAGGAGCTCAGTACTGAGCTCCTGCCTCCGGCGCCGTCACTGTGTGCTGCGTGCGCTATGGGAGAGACGTCAGTCATGACGTCTCTCTCATAGTGCTGAGGAGAGGACGCCAGGAGGATGTCTGGAAGCGGGAACGGGGATCGGTAAGTATGTCCTTTTTTTTATCTTTCTTAGTGCAGCGGGGGCACCTACTGGGGGCAATTTACGGGGGACATTACTACTGACGAGGGGGCAGCAGCAAGGGGCATTACTGCTGGGGGGGCATTACTACTGGGGGCATTATTACTGGGGTGCATTGCTACTGGGGGGGAGTCATCTATTGGGGCATTACTACTTGGGGCATTATTACTGGGGGGCATTACCACTGGGGGGGAGTCATCTATTGGGGCATTACTACTGGGGGCATTATTACTGGGGGGCATTACTACTGGGGGGGAGTCATCTATTGGGGCATTACTACTGGGGGCATTATTACTGGGGGGCATTACCACTGGGGGGGAGTCATCTATTGGGGCATTACTACTGGGGGCATTATTACTGGGGGGCATTACTACTGGGGGGGAGTCATCTATTGGGGCATTACTACTGGGGGCATTATTACTGGGGGATATTTTTACTGGGGGCAAACTGCTGGGGGACATTATTACTGGGGGGCATCTACTGGGGGCAAACTACTGGGGGACATTATTACTGGGGCAAACCACTGGGGGTAAGCTACAAGGGGGCAAACTACAAAGGGCTAACTACTGGGGGCATACTGCAGGAGGGCATTACTACTGGCGGCGTAACTACAGGGGCATTACTACTGGCGGCGTAACTACAGGGGCATTACTACTGGCGGCGTAACTACAGGGGCATTACTACTGGCGGCGTAACTACAGGGGCATTACTACTTGGGGGCTAAACTACAGGGAGGCCAAACTACTGGGCGATAACTACAGGGGCCAAACTACTGGGGGCATTACTACTGGGGGCTAAACTACAAGGGGGGCATAACTACAATGGTGCAAACTACAGGGGGGCATTACTATTGGTGGCTAAACTACAAGCAGGCAAACTACTGGGGGCATTACTACTGGGAGGCTAAACTAAAGGGGGGGTAAACTACTGGGGTCATAACTGCAGGGGCATTACCACTGGGGGCATAACTACTAGGGTGCTAAATGACTGGGGGTATTACTACAGGCAACATTACTACTGGGGGCAATACGGGCATTGCATAAGGGGCACCACTACTATGGGGTCTATATAAGGGGCACTACCAGTACAATGGACATTGCATAATGAGCGCTACAACTGTGGGCATTGTATAAGAAGCGCTACTGTGGTGGGCATTATGTGTATTACGGGGTGCTACTACTGTGGGCATTATTACGCTGCCCCCTGCCCCTCACACACTGCCCCCTGTACCCAGCACCACACACATTTCCCCCTGCACCTTGACCTTCACACGCTGCCCCCTGTCCCTCAAACGCTGCCCCTGCACCATGCACCGAAGCCGCACGCAAATGTACTTGCCCCTTCCATGGTGCCCCCCCTATCATTTTCTTCTGGATCCGCCCCTGAGCGGCGGCAGCATGTAACAGATCTAAATAATTATATATATTGCGGCATCGCGCCAGCTGCGGGCCGCCCGCTGTGCAGTTAAAAGTAATCAATAACTGACCTTTTTTTTCAGCTCCTCCACCCCCATGATCTGTGGTCACCACTTAGCATCCCCAAGCCCAGCCCCAGGTCAGCTGTCACACAACGCTACCTCCGGACCTCCCCTCCTCTCCCAGTCATCCCCGCCCGCCCTGTCTGCTGTGAGGAGCGTGAGCAGGCAGGAGCAGGATTGCGGGACTGCTGGCAGCTTGTTGCGGCGGGGTGCATCAAGCTGGTCACTCGGAGGCTGAGCCTCGTTGATTCACGGCGCTGGCGGCTGTGTCTGGTAAGTCAAGTGTCTGCATTGCAGGTGCACTCGGCTCTCCAGCAGGAGTTTGGGGCTTTGGGTTTGGGATGGGCTGCGTGCAGGCACATATCATGGATGCATGTGCATGCATTACATCTGCCCTGTAAACCTGGTATTACTGTAGGTAAGAGCGAAGATTGCAGGGCGAGAAAAGGTAGGGATGGCCATTATGGTGGGGCATGCTGGCTCGTTACAGGTGAGTATAACTCTCTCCCCCTCCCATAATGTGTAAAAATGGGGACTGCCTGCCATAATGTGTAAAAATGGGGGACTCTGCCTGCCTAATGTGTAAAAAAGGGGATTCTGCTGCCATAATGTGTAAAAAATGGGACTCTGCTGCTGTAATGTGTAAAAAGGGAGACTCTGCCTGACGTAATGTGTAAAAGGAGCTCTGTGGTCACGCCCCTATATTTGTATATCGGGGGGCCCACAGGGATATCAGTGTACCGGGCCCCAAGATTTCTGTTGCCGGCCCTGCCAAGTCCTACAACTTAATAACAAGTATCAAATGAATCTACACATTAATCTGGTTACTGTAATACCAAGCACGACATGTCTATCTTGCTCTGCTCCAATAATACACATACATGACGTTACTCCATTATATAATTTTAAATCATTATGATGTCTGGCGTTTGATATGTTATAATTATGTGTTGTATGAAATATGTGTCGAATCTATTTTTGTGGCATGTCTGTGTAAATGTGTATGTTACCATATATTGCTGTGCTCGCTGCGCGTATTTGCAAGCATAGCGACGTATAATGTGTGGAGTCTGTATGTTCTCTCTATGTAATATTTTTGACTTCGACAGTTCACCCTTTGGCAGTAAACAATAACTGCCATCAATTATTAACATAAGAAAAAAAAATATTTCAGACAATAATCGGTGAACTAGAAACAAGTATGTATTCATTTCACAAATCAGATGTTTGACCACATATTTGGGGAAGACAGGGAGGAGGACGAGACATCCTCTATATGCACTCGGCGGTCACGGGACCACTGGTTGGGTGTGAGACAACATTCAACCTATAGAGTATGCAGGGACAGTGCTTTGGCCTATAATGTCTCATTTGGACGAACATTTCACACATACATGTACCTACGTCTTTGTACATTGATGTTCGGATTCGATTGAGGTTCTGCTGGGTAGATGAAGAAGACACAAACAAATCGTGAAAGTGACATATAAAATGTTCATGATCTACATATTCCTATCATTTTCTGAACATTACTTCCATTTCTGGAACATATTCTAGGTCTGTTTAATAATTGAACAAGGGTTATAAGTAGTGTCCTTCCTAAATAACATAAACCTTCGGAGTTCGAGGAGAGACACTCATAAACCTTTCTTCCACATATATTAATGAGCTCTTTATCTGCAATGTGTGAATAGCCATTGTCTGATTGTTCCTGATTACCTCCCAGTTTCCTGAAATTGGTGAGATTTAAACATACCAAGGATTTATCTATGATACTGGTGGATCTTAAGGCTAGGGGGTCTAGTTATATTATATTCTTTGTCCACCGGTCCCCTCCCCCTTCCGTGTAATTCAAGTACCTCAGCTAACTCTAAAAAAAAAATATGGCACTAATCTTGCATCTTTTCGTCTTAGAGGTACCTGTGAGCACATCCAACATTCTGTTTGGTTTAAGACCTTACCCACTAGTGAGTGGTAATCACTCAAGGGATGTCTGTCACCTTATTGCTAGACTGACATCTCTGGATGCTCTCATCTTCAAATATAGGGTCGCAATAACTACAAAATACAGTATCCCTCAGACAATAGCCTATCACGTTACCTCCGAACTCCGTAACTACTATACCTTTGATTTTTCTCTGGCTTTAACAAACTGATTGGCTAATCCTGGGATTCTATAAGGAAATCACTCCTTCCTCCAGAACCAGTTCCAGTCCCACACTCGACTCCTCATAAAAAAACCTCGCAAAAATAGAATGTCCTGAAAAAAAAATGTTTGTCAGCGGGAAAGAGAGGAAAGAGAAATAGAACAAAACAACTCTTGTCCTTAGCAAATCAATTACAACGACTGGTCTTTCTGTGATCCTTTAGCATGCTCAGGTAGTGTTCAACAGTGCCGCCTCTCAGTCTTCACGGAACAGACTCTCTGGTGATACTTTTGCGATCTCACTCCATTTACGAGTTCCTTCCGGACTACCGACTTTCCTGCAATGGGAATTGTGGACCCAAGTCTCTCTCTCGGCTACTTTCACTGGGATAGTGCTGTCAACAAAACTTGGTACGGTCCTTCCCACCTGTCTATTAGGCAACCTGAGCATAAGAACAATCACACAGTCTCTTGTTTCACAATCAAGACAGTTAGTATTTGGCATACCAGCAATCAACAGTTTCAAGTTCTTTTGTCAATTTCTCAAATGCTGGCTCATCTCAATAAGGTACTGTACTGTCACCTCATTGGTGTATTTCTGATCATTGTGCGGATCAATCATGACAAGAGGTTGTCTTCCAAAAAAAACAAAAAGACACAAATACCAAAACCAAAACAAATTTCGAAGAGGGTGATTCGTTAAGTGAAGATCTGGGAGTGGTTCCGATGCTACATAATACTAGTGGCAGGATCACAATAGTACAATTCCAAGCTTTGCTCCTACTTCTAGGGGTACCATTATCTACACACAAATTTCTGCACAATTTTTCTTCGCGGTAAACACAGCAGCATCCATGGCGGCAGGAAATGCCTCTACCCAGTTTGAGAAAACATCAGTGCACACCAATACATAACAATAATTCCTAAAGGGTGTTAACTGTACGAAACTGTTGTGTGTTTGCAATGTAGAGTATCATGAGCATAACTCAAAAAAAAGAAAGAAAAACAAAAACAGGCATATAAATCTATCTCTACAAAATTTCCCTTCACGAGTATTCTCATCCTTCCTCCACCCTTTGTGCATGACAAGGCACACTGCAGTAATACTGGTGTCATCCTGCTGTTGGAATATACTGAGTTTGGGCAGAAACTCTGAAGGACCTAGGCATGTGGAGTTTGAACTGTAATTGGGTCCGTGTACTGTACCACCCTGTGTGAACGCAAAAGATGAAGAGGAAACTGTAGAGAAACAGAATAGAGGTTGGTGATAGATGAGTTTGTAGAGGTGGAGAAGATTTTATAAAACTTTGACAACTGGATTGGGCACTATGGGGAAGTGATTCTCTACTTGGTCTACTCCCCTTAAAAAAAAATTCTGTGTTTGTCGTATCGCTATTGGGACTATCCCAGCCATCAATCCAGTGTCCTGTCCATCCTAAGTTCATAGGGAACCCGGTATCTGTGAGATAATTTCCTCTGCCTGTGATGGACATGCATCTAGAACAGTGAAATGTAACATTAGTCTTCGTGGGTGTCTAACATACTTTGTACCTCCTGAGCTGGAGCACATTATATGTATATCATATCTAACAAAGCTTCTGTTAAGTTAATCAGGGGCCATTTCTGCTAGGAAAAAGAGGCAAAAGTTTAGAGGTCCCATCTTAACCCCAGCAAGTTTTGTCAAAGGGTAATGTTGCATTTATTTTGTTCTTCCCATTAGCCGAATCTGTGTTTTCTATATGGCTTATGATTCCTTACTATATGTCCCTTGTTCCCATCTATGTGTTTAATAATGTAATAAAGAGGAAACTGTAGAGAAACAGAATAGAGGTTGGTGACAGATGAGTTTGTAGAGGTGGAGAAGACTTTATAAAAATTTGACAACTGGATTGGGCACTATGGGGAAGTGATTCTCTACTTGGTCTACTCCCCTTAAAAAAAAATTCTGTGTTTGTCGTATCGCTATTGGGACTATCCCAGCCATCAATCCAGTGTCCTGTCCATCCTAAGTTCATAGGGAACCCGGTATCTGTGAGATAATTTTCTCTACCTGTGATGGACATGCATCTAGAACAGTGAAATGTAACATTAGTCTTCGTGGGTGTCTAACATACTTTGTACCTCCTGAGCTGGAGCACATTATATGTATATCATATCTAACAAAGCTTCTGTTAAGTTAATCAGGGGCCATTTCTGCTAGGAAAAAGAGGCAAAAGTTTAGAGGTCCCATCTTAACCCCAGCAAGTTTTGTCAAAGGGTAATGTTGCATTTATTTTGTTCTTCCCATTAGCCGAATCTGTGTTTTCTATATGGCTTATGATTCCTTACTATATGTCCCTTGTTCCCATCTATGTGTTTAATAATGTGGCTTGTGTTTTCTGTCTAGGGGTCTATGTTGACTATGTGTCCTACTACTCCTACAATCTCTGGCAAAATGCCCTTCCTTTCTATAAGTGTAACATATTATTGACCTTGACTTACCATTAGGGATCTGGGGTTTGGACTGATGGGTCTTTCCTGTATGTGCCTGTATACTTACCGTCCTCAACCTCTCCACCTGTTGTTCTCTGCGCCTAGCACTATTCTTGTGATGTTCAATAGCACACTCTCTAAGATTAGCTACTGTGACCCCTTCCAATTTGGCAAAGAAGTCTGCACCCTGACCCTCAATGCCTTATTGAGCCCGTCCATTAGCACAGAGACAGCTACCTCCCATTTGCCGAATTAGTGTTTACCAGTGATCTTATCCAGACGGAGAGTTTTCTATTACTGCAAAAGACAAAAAAAAAGTTTAACAAGCTTCTAGGTCATGTGAAGTATTCATTCAATCCTTCTCATCTCGTATTAAGGGTCTGTACATGGTCCAACAAACATTTCCGAGCTCATCTTGACTAGGGGCATTACTAGGAATGAATACTTCTTATATGGTAACTACAAGAAATACCCGGGGGTTACCCTGCCTCTGTCCGCTTTCCTACTGGCAAATACTAATGTGCGGACAGGTTTTTCTCCATTTCTGACGTTAATTTCTTGATTTTTATTTTATTTTTGGGTTTTACTATATATGTATACGAATGATACCATACTTACCAGTTCCACTGGTCTCAGCCACTTCCCCCACAGGCTACTGCTCTTCTTTTACCAGTTGGATACTCCTCTGAGTGCATGAGAAATGGCTGAAACCAATCAGGTCGCCTTCTCCTCCTAAATAAAACGTCAACATTCATTAGTACATACTGTATATAGGTTACAGTCATATTTTTTATATTTTTATTATTTTCTATAGTTTGTATGCTGGCCGTAACTGCTTCCACATCTACATATGGCGGTGTACTTGCTTTCTATTTTTCTTCCTACTTGTTTATTGTTGCTACAAGTTCAAACAGTTCTTATATTTCCATTCTTGTCTTATATGACTTTGGTTAGACATACCACCTGCAATACCTTAGGATCAAACTCACCAACCCCTCTTGCAGCCACAGGTTTAAACAATTTGTATGTCTGGATTTAATCAGACATATTTTGTTTTCTGGATTTAATCAGACATATTTTAATCTTTACGTTCTGTAACACCTCTGATTCAAAGCTACCCATCTTTGGCAATGGGGCCCTATCTTCCGCAGTCATACGTACCCACTCATTGCAAAAATCCTACGTGTGTGAACCATATTTTTCACACATAATAAACCTTGCTGACCCTCTCGGCCGCAATTCTGACCTTCTCGGTCCCAACTCTTCTGCCTGAACCCTAGCTACCAAACGCCCACTGCTTGTGCAATTGGATCCCATCGCTGACTTTTTGCCAATAAACGCAATCCCCAATGCACACCGCAAATACACGGTGAAAGACACCTAGCACTTTCACTCGCTCCTTCTCCGCTGACGTACCACGACTCACTCCAATAGTGACCACCGCGTACCCAGTGAGGCCCTAACTAGCTTCTATTCACTGGAAGTTTTAGGAGTAACTTACCTTTTCCAGCGAATATCCGCCGTTGAAGATTTTCCTGAGAGAGACCAGCAAAAACGTCCCTTTTTGACATACACAAATCACGCTTGCGTATGCTCTACACAGCGCTAATGATACCGCGATTTTACGCAAAAGCTCGTAAAAGGGGTATCAAGTTGCGCTATGTATCGCACCCACAAACATGCGGTCCAATCGCACAGCGTATAGGTACTTGTTACCTATCCGCCTTACGACCACTGGAATCGAATCACAAGCTGCGAAACCTCAGCCGGAGCGTAATACAAAACATTTAAACCTCAATTCACAATTTCTATACTTCTGTACAATGCACAAATCTCCTCACGATTTGCGTATTACCTTTACCTTTATCAACGTGAGTCAGCCGCCTCACGCCACCAAGTCTCCACTCACTTGGTGTACCCACGGGACCCGAATTTTCGGGGTTCAAATCCTCTCACTCCACTTTCACTCACTCAAATACACCTTGTTTTTCTTTTCTGTACAGAAAATTGTTTACTCCCTTTAGGTCAGTAGCTTTATTCCAGAGGTGCTCACAGTTTTTAAACTAAATTTTAGAGTAACCTGCTTTTGAAATCAGATAGTTATGTGCTATTGTATTAAATGTCTACTATCCCACCTTAATTGAACAAATATCATGTGCTTTGTACTTAGCGTCCGCACTCCTACGCAACCTTGTGTAAACACGCGACCGTGCGTGCCTTTTACGCCGCATGTGCGACCCTGTACTTTGTCCGTACCACGTGTACAACGTACGTCCGCAATTTAACAAACCACACAGTCTCTATAAATGTGAGCAATACTAACTATAATCGCTCACTTAACA
This sequence comes from Pseudophryne corroboree, assembly GCF_028390025.1. Taxonomy (NCBI): domain Eukaryota; kingdom Metazoa; phylum Chordata; class Amphibia; order Anura; family Myobatrachidae; genus Pseudophryne; species Pseudophryne corroboree. Next base: position 661,602,067 of record NC_086449.1, on the reverse strand, counting down.
CCCAGTTTTTTTTCTGTATAAACCTTAACAACCAGGCCAGAACTGCATTTCATGTCTTTATAATTACTCCCTTAAATACATTTATTTCAATTTTATCTGTATAGCAAACAAATGTATCCGATTTCACACAGATCTATAATGACTGCAATAATCTATAATTTAAATGATATGATTCAGATTGGATAGCTATCTTGCAGAACATACACTGATATAAATATACACATAATTATAATAATATTATATATATGTATCATTCACTGGTCTGATGAGACACGTTACCTCTTTACTGCCTCTAATTTGCATATCAAAGTTATTTGCTGTTCACTACTAAAAAAAAAGTAGTTACACAGGTTAATTTGCATTTCAATGGCTATACTCCCTAGTAAGCAGACTCTACAAGTCTTGGAAGAAAAGAAAGAAAGAAAAAAAAACTCTTTTTTTTTCTTCTTTTTCACAGACAAGAAGGAAAAAAATTCACTTATCTCACCATTTACTCTCACTAGGTTCAATTGAAACTATTTGTAATTGACTATGGCATGGGTTAAATAAATGCATTGGTAACTCATAGATGGTGCTGGATGTGACAAAGGAAACTGATTGTTCTGAGCACACTGAAAATCAGCTATTTAGAAAGTGACCTTCCTAAAATGGCCACTACTCCTCCCCCTTCCACATCCATGAGGTTTACACAAGATGGTGGATAGGCCATGTGGTTAGGCCAAAATGGAGGACAAACCATGCGGCTCCTTTGTCACAAAGAAATCACAAATTATACAAGCACCAGAAGTTACTTTAGGCCTGAGTTTAAAAAAAAACTATATCAAGGCTATGTAGCAACTTTTAAATGTACTTTTAAATCTACTTAACAGATAAACAATCCAATCTGAATCAAACACAATATGACTTATTTGAACTTTGTTTTGCAACAATAAAAATACGCTTTAGCATCTTAAATATTATGAGAAACACATTGTCCCTTGAATTTCATATCAGCGGCTTACTGATAACACAACAGAACACACGGATATAATTTGTCAGCGTCACAATGCGTCCACCATTAGCTGATTGACCACGCGATCGCGTTTGTAGTGTACAGTGCATCGTTAAGACCATGATATCCCGGACGAGCCCCCATCTGTAAATACCAAATTGCTTTCCTAACAAATATTTAAAATGCCCGCTCTAATATATACTGCAGACGCCAGGCGCATCTTATTACCATATACGATAAAAGTGCGCTGTATGTCTCAAAACACTACATCCCTTAAGAGAAAAGAATACACCCCACATTGTCTGAGTTCCAAAGCTCATTGATGTATATATTTGTTATTAAAAGGTTATGTATTCAATATATCACAATGTACAGTATATATATATATATATATATGGTTACAATTTACACAGTAAGCAGTTAATACAAACTAAATCAAATACATACAGTTACAGGCCAGCATACAATACCATTCCCTCAATGCATCCTCCGCTCCATATATCTCTCTCTCTCTCAGCAAATAAATACAGGAACTGATCTGGCAACATCTCCAACATTGTCTGGGGCAAAACAGCAACTCCTGTGTGTCTGATCAGAAATGTGCTATCTAGTTTGGGGAGTGCACACATGTAGTCTAAGGGAAACTTTCTCTTTCATGATGAGTCACTGGTCTGTTCGTATGCTAACAAAGTTCAACCTTGAAGACATCAAAAGGGCTGGCATGAGTTTCCTGTCCACCAACTGCTTGGAATGTCCATTGTTCTAATAAGAGTGACTTTAGCTTTCATACATTTAATCATAACTACTTGTGCAATGTCCTACAACTTAATAACAAGTATCAGAGGAATCTACACAGTAATCTGGTTACGGTAATACCAAGCACGACATGTCTATCTTGCTCTGCTCCAATAATACACATACATGACGTTACTCCATTATATAATTTTGAATCATTATGATGTCTGGCGCTTGATATGTTATAATTATGTGCTGTATTAAATATGTGTCGTATCTATCTATGTGGCATGTCTGTGTAAATGCGTATGTTACCATATATTGCTGTGCTCGCTGCGCGTATTTGCAAGCATAGCGACTTATAATGTGTGGAGTCTGTATGTTCTCTCTATGTAATATTTTTAACTTCGACATATGTTACTATGCTATTTACATTATGTGTTTTACAGGTATTTTCCTATGAAGAATGCCAAGAAGGCGAAAAACAGAGCTTCTGAAAATGAAGACTCTGGGCCAGATGTAATGGAGTCTGAGTTGGCCGAAGGTGCGGGTTCCCGGTTGAACTCGGAAGTATTTTTAAATCGGCAATCATGATTGCGCTTTAAAAAAACCATCACAATTCGGCCGGGAACCCGCATCACCAGCCAACTCCGACTTCATTACATACGGCCCACTGTGTGGAGAACCAAAATTTAATTTTCACTGATGAGCCCTGTATTGCACTAGACAGCAATATGTGCTCTAAAGAAAAAAATTGCAATGCCGAGACCTTAGTATGTTCTCATACATAGTACATATTTGGTGTGCAATATATTGTCAAGGCATTTTAAGGCATCTTAGACAAAATGGTCTTCAAGGACAACACAGTGGAGAAAGTACTAATGCTATACACCACAAATCACTTGTATGGCACAGACTTTTCCATGAAAATAAACTAGCTGTTTCTGTTGCTGCTTACCTGGAAGAGAAAGGGATACACCTGCAAATTTCATAGACCAGGCATTCCTAACTTAGGTCCTCAAGGCACACTTAAGGCCCATACACACTGGCCGATATATATTGGCCATTCTCTTGAACGGCCGATATATCGCGGGTCCGTCGGCCAGTGTGTAACGATATATTGGCACGTCGTTGTGTGTGTACGGCGGTCTGCCGACCACCCGTACACATGCTGCGTCGGCCGGCGGTGATTGACAGCTGAACTGGGCGGGCGTGTACACGCCCGCCCAGTTCATGACATCAGTCCCCGATGGATCGGGCAGTGTGTATGCTCAACACACTGCCTGATCCGTCCATAGATATATCGGCAGATATATCTTACCAGTGTGTACCCACCTTAAGGGGGAGATTCAAATGTTTGAAAAGTCGGTTGGGCGTCTGTTTTTTCCTGTCTATTAGATAGGAAAAAACAGACTCCCAACTGACTTTTCAAACATTTGAATCTCCCCCTAATAGTGCAAGTTTTAATGATAACCAGGCTTCAGCACAAATGGTTAAATCAAAATAACCGAGGTACTTATTCAGGTTTGTTAGCAAACCAAAAAAAGCACATTAGTGGGCAAAACCATGTTGGACTGCAGGCGGGGCAGATTTAACATGTGCAGAGAGAAAAGCCCATTAGTGTGCTTCTTTGATTTGCTAACAAACCTGAATTCCCCCCCCCCTGCATATCTCCCAACATGACCCTCTCTAGGAGGGACAAAATGCTCTGCTCCTGCACTTCCCTCTTAATGTGTGATTGCCAGGACCTGTTTTGAACAGGTTAATGGATAAGAAAAGTGTTTCAGCACAGGTGCCGGCAGTCATAAATTAAGAGGGAAGCCCAGGAGCAGAGTATTCTATCCCTCTTGGAGAGGGTCATGTTGGGAGGTATGCCCCTGAGGTACTAATTAAGTCACCTGCGCTCAAGCATGGATTTCACTAAAATTGGACTGTTAGTGTACATTGAGCACCGAGGTTGGGAATGCCTGCCATAGACTCTACGATGTCAAGACATCTAAGGAACATTGTAAAGACAAAGAAAAAGGATCACATTATTAGCAGTATACAAGATTCTGGGGAAAAGCTTTATCTGTGGAGCTTTGTGATGAGTGTACAGCTTATAGTAATGGTATTTCTCATTGTGGTGGAAAGATGGTGATAAGCCATGGTCAGAGCAAGATACCAGTCTGTACAGAAAGAATATATGATATTATTGCTATTAATAAAGATTAATTTTTCTATTACCATATTGTGTAGTTCACTATAGTGTTCCTACAGATGTGTCCTTTTAAATCCCTGATGCAGTCATGCTAAACAGCCCTTGAAATCACGCCATGTCGTGGTGGGACTCGGTAGTGTTGAGCATTTTTTGCATTTTTTTTCGCAAAGACGCGTCTTTGACGCAAAGTTATGTAATAGGGCCCACAAGCAGCTTCAGATATGCAGCATGCCTATATTCTGTGTGTAACTGCGGCTCTATCTGCATCTGAAATGCCACGTTACAGTGTTTTCCATAATAACACTGTAGCATAGCATTTGTATGCAGATACAGTCGCAGTCACACAGAATAAAGGCATGTTGAATATAATTTTAATCAGCAGAAGCTGCTTGTGAGTCCTATTACATTGCTTTGTGTCTAAGATGCATTTTCACAGAAAAGAAACGGAAAAAAAAGACGCTCACCGCTACCGATTCACACGGCACTTACGCGTTATATGTAACGCGACTTGTGGCGCACAGAGCAAAAATGTAAGAGACACATCTGTATTTTGAGGTGGCAAGCTAAACCTGGAACACGTTTGCTATTAGCACTGCTGTACTGCCACTGTGAGTGTACTCTTGTTGACAAAAACAAATTACTTTTAAATACAGATGCTTTGCTTTTTAATTAAATTGGATTCCTAGTGAGTATTCAATTAGCCACGGGGTTTACCCCACGACTAATTGCCGGCTATTCAATAAAATAGCCTCTTTCCCGCAACAAAAAAATCGGGATTCACATGAAGAAACTCACTGATTCCACGTAAACCTGAATCCGTGAGCTGCGAGGTTTAGGCCGTCTGTGTGCATTCGATTCCCAAGCGTGCATTTATTCAGTGTTTACCTGCAAGCTCCAAAGAACTAAACTGTGTCACACTATGCTCTAACTACTGTACAGTGCTTTTGGAGCCCTGGAGACTGAGGGCCTGATCCTGAGACACATGGATCTCTGTGCATGGATCATATGGATGCAAATGGCGAGTAGATAAGATATTACACATTTTTGTGTAGGTCTGCCCTATTCTAACGGAACTTTGCCAGGTCTGTCTTTCCGTGAAATAGGGTGTTTCAGGTCGTGAACTGGGTGGTGACAATTTAATCACACGTAACCCTGACTTGTGGGAGTGTGTCATGGGTGTGTTCCACAAGCTCTGTGTAATTCTAAGTCATGTACTTGGGGTAGAGAAGCCTGAGTCAGACTTGTCTTTTGCACCTAGCATGAGGCTACCAGTGATAACATTTGTAGTGGCTGGCTTTAAAACCAATGGGCTTGTACATACATGTACCCCAGCATTGGGTGACCGGATACTCGCATCACCAGACAGTAGTAAATCAGGCTTCGGAGTCTTTCTGCAACTACAGTCACTTTGATTGCGCCTCAGGTTCAGTCTCAGAATCACTTACAATAAAGTGCATCAATAATTGATGTAAATGTCAAAATATGAAGTGCTCCAGCTAAAACGTAACAGGTGTGAAACAATTTATACGCTTTTAGGGACTCATGCTACCATTTAATAATTCTAATAGGCCCTACACACTGGCCGATAATCGTCAAAGATATGAACGATCTCGTTCATTAATGAACGAGATACCATTCATATCTTTGAGTGTGGAGGCTCCAGCGATGAACGATGCGCGGCCCCGTTCTCGTTCATCGCTAGTGCCCCGTCGGCTGTGCATGCAGGCCAATATGGATGATCTCGTCCATATTTGCCTGCTCTTGTATGGAGCCATGTGACGGGTGGAGTGAAGAAACTTCCCACCCTCCTTCACTGCCCCCCCGCCACCAGGTTGCCCGTCGGCCGTATCCGCCGTCGGGCAGCTCGGCGGCGGATCGTTAAATGTGTAGGGCCCTTAAGTAATACAAAAAGAACAGGGCAACGGCGAGATCTTCCCAGATAGTCAGTCATAGTCATAGTGTAAATGTATACGATCGCCATCTCTGGATGGCGATACCCTATAGAAGCCTATGGGCTTCTTATCGTCGACCACTGCAACCCGCCGCCCCCGCCTCCCCTCCTCCCCCCCGGCATACCTAACTCCAGGCAGCCCTGGTACCGGAAGGTAATCTCCTCCTCCCTCTAGCAATGCAGCCGGAGGTTCTTCCGGCTGTAGGGGGGAGGAGGAGGCGCCGGAGGCAGCCTGCTGCTGCTTCCTGGCGTGTAGGCAGTGTGGAGAGCCCAGGGAAGTAACGGAGACCCCCCGCAGACCACCTCACAGGTATCGCGGGGGGCCTCCGTCACCGCATATTGATCGCATATGTTAGTACATATGCGATCAACATCGCTGCAGTAAGCGGCGAGGGGCGGCGATGTATCTTAATACATCCCGCCCTAAAAGAGAAATAATTCCAGAACTAACCATTCCAGTTTTGAAATAAAGCATTACGGACCCACTTTTTCTGATGGCAGTCTTTACTGCGCCCCCAACACATCTACAACATTGTAGTTGGATGCTTCTTGTCTAGCTCCCTGCACCTTTTGAAAAACATAGAAACATAGAATTTGTCGGCAGATAAGAACCACTTGGCCCATCTAGTCTGCCCCTTTTTTTTAAAAAATATTTTTATCTCTAACCTTATTTGATCCTTATTTCTTTGTAAGGATATCCTTATGTCTATCCCATGCATGTTTAAATTGCTCTACTGTCTTAGCCTCTACCACCTCTGATGGGAGGCTATTCCACTTGTCCACTACCCTTTCTGTGAAATAATTTTTCCGCAAATTTCCCCTGAACCTCCCCCCCTGCAGTCTCAGTGCATGTCCTCGTGTCCTATTGCTTCTCTTCATTTGGAGAATGTTTCCCTCCTGGACTTTGTTAAAACCCTTGATATATTTGAAAGTTTCTATCATGTCCCCCCTTTCCCTTCTCTGCTCCAAACTATACATATTGAGATTTCTTAGTCTTTCTGGGTATGTTTTGTGATGTAGGCCATGCACCATTTTAGTTGCCCTCCTTTGTTTCTAATGTATTAATATCCTTTTGAAGATATGGCCTCCAGAACTGAATACAGTATTCTAGATGAGGCCGTACCAGTGACCTATACAGTGGCATTATTACTTCTTTCTTTCTGCTGCTGATTCCTCGCCCAATGCAGCCAAGCATCTGACTAGCCTTCCTCATTGCCGCAATGGGAAGCCGCAATGCTGTCACAGTTGTACAGCAGAAGGAGAATCCAATGTGTAGAGTAATGAGCCACAACCAGACTACATAACTGAGTTGAGACTAGCCTAGAATGGATGCTTTATATTTGTAAGTTAGCTTACCTTCTTTCCATGTTACAAGTGCTGCCATTTTTTCAACTGGGTGAAGCGGTGCATAGTACATCACAGCATGCGCAGGCCATACAAGGGCTGCATGAGGAAGCATTTTGCATGTTTTCATTGTCAGTATTTTCTGCAGTAATCATAGGTTGTTTTCTTCAGGACAGCGTAATACAAGGTTTGATATTAGCTGTTTTAGGGGTCTATTTACTAAGCCTTGCATGGAGATAAAGTTAACGGAGATAAAGTACCAACCAATAAGCTCCTAACTGTCATTTTTCAAACCCAGCCTGTGACATGGCAGTTAGGAGCTGATTGGCTGGTACTTTATCTCCAGCAACTTTATTCCCATCCAAGGCTTAGTAAATAGACCCTTAAGTCACTGTCCATTTGATTTTTCCTAACGAGCTTCTATTATTTTAATCTCTTGCTACTTCTAGGTTTGGATTAATTTATTTGAAGAATACATTTTTATTTAATTACAATTCAAGAGCTCTCTATATGTATTAAGGTACATGTGTCACATGACCTCTTTAGCTATTTGGCTTTATTGGATTTATCAGGATTTTAATGACCCTTTGCCTCATTTAACAATTTAGAATTTGATTTTATAAAATGTTGTTTTTTTCTAAAATATGTTTCTGGCTGGCAAATTAACATTTTCATAATAAGATTTCACCTTGCCCACAAAACACTTTTTTCATGTTTAATTTTTCTTAAAATGTTCTATAATTACAGTGTTTAAGGAATTGCTCAGCAGAACTGGAAAGGAGTCAAAGAATGGCATGCCTCATACCTCAAAAGTGTCAGAGAAGAAAAACAACAGACATTCCATTCCCAGTATGCCTGGCGATATGGAACAGATTTTTCCACGGGAAAAGTCAAATAAAAAGATCAAAGCTAACACAGTGTCTGGCAGCAGGAATAGGATCCAGAAGATTTTGGACAAAACACGTTTTAGTATATTACCAGCTAAGCCATTCAGGTAGGTATATTATAGTGATCTTCTAAAATTATTGTGTTATTAGATATCATTGTCTAAATAATACTAAAAATATCAGTGATACCCCTTTCAGACCGCGTAAGGTACACCCGGAAGCCGTACACGCTGTCCCCAACCCAGCATATTGCCGGGTTGGTGATGTCAGTGGTGACATGGGCGGCCCTTAAAGATCAAATGATCTCCCAGCACCGCCTGCCCCTGTAGTGTGAACAGGAAACGGGTCGCATCGACCTGGCTCTTCCGTTCATGCAGCACAGCGAGCCGAGTTGAATAAGCGTTCAACCCTGCTCGCTACCCGAGTTGATTATTTCAACTGTCCCCTTTCAGACAACACAGCAACAAGGGTTATGCGCGCTCATGTGCATTTACCTGTGTTAAAAGCTGGGTTATAATATTAAGGGAAAAAGGGTAATAAACATGTCTTCAGCTGATATTTTAGACCCGGGAGACGTTTCTGAAAACTTTTATAACCAACCCTATATTGGGTTTGCTTGTAGCAACTAATCGGAAGGTTGCCTTATTTTTTGTAAATGTTATTACGTTAGTGGCAGCTAAAATCAGCAGTTTTTGTAAGTGTGGTTTTACCATAGCACATGGATATGGTGGTACCATGCGGAAGTTGGTAGTTTACAGACTACTAGTTATTGCATAATCAGCAACATGAGACTGTGGGCAGGATTCAGAGATTGAAGCAGTTTGCCCATTAGCACCATCTTTGGATGCAGTTGGTGTGCGAAAATATGCTAATGCCACAGGATGCGTCTCTTGTATAAATAGACGCTTCCTGCTGGCTGCTGTGTCCAAAGATGCAGCATAGGATCATCTGCGTGGACATCGGTTACACTGGATGGTAGGTGTTTTCATGCTGCTGTGCCAAAATATAAGTGTTGGAAGATGTAGAGACCCGTTTTGTAAAAAGGTCATCGCCCCTGTTCCCAAATGGCTGCAGTCTTATTGGTTACTGTGTCCGACAATGCATGACCTGATCTGAAGGGCTCCTCCAGATGCGCGGTCACTATGTACGTAAACCATCGCTTTGTGTACATCTTTGAGTTAGCTTCTGTATTTTTTATTGAGAAAACCCAGTTTGTATCAAAGTATTGTAGTTTGAATGATTTGCTTTTAAAAATGCCTTTTGGCTTCTAAGTAGAAAACCACATATTCTACTACTTGTGATCACTCCACCATCATGTGAGCCAAGTTGTGATCATTATCTTCCACTCTCTGAGCAGTAAAGAGCTCCGTTTAGTAGGCTGAAGGTCTGAGATCACCAGAACTGTTGTTGATGATTTTACTATCTTATAGTAGCACGTTAACAGTAACTGCAAATTTGATCGCCATTGAAAAGGTATTTGTAAAAACGTCTTTTTTGTTACCATGGGCGGGATGTAATGGAGTCCGAGATCGCAGGAGGTGCGGGATGTCAGCTGAACTCTGACTTTGTTTTAAAGGGGCGATCACTTACAAGGCAAAACTGAGGTTAAAAAAATATCCAAGATCTGCTGGCATCCCGCACCTCCAGCAATCTCGGACTCCATTACATCCTAAAGTAAATCTTATCTTGCGTTTTAAAACAATATGATTTTTATTACAGATAATATATTCTGTCTCATGTGAATACAAAGTTCTGATTTTAATTTTTCGCCTTTCTATTGGCTTTACAATAGAGCTACGCTAAAGTCAGTTTATTTCCAAAACATTCATTTGAGTCTTGCTTTAAGACAATTATTAGATTATAAAATGCATTGGTCAATTAGGGTTTCACATATTGGGAACATTTATGAAAACTGTTCCATAAAGGTTGTGTTGCACATAATAAAGCTATAAAATGCAGGTGTGTGTTATAATAGATCTACAATGTGAAGGTAGATCATCATGATGTCTGTCCCATATCATTTGCAACAAAACAACTTGTAACTATTTCAGTAATGCCGGCCTCTGTTTCAGCTTATTATTATTGTTATATTCTGTACAAATAAAGACACAACCTCGCACTGCCGTATAACAACAATGTCATTAAATGTTACATTTTGTGCAAATATTCCACTACTTTTACAAACTACTATGTGCTTTCATTTGTATTTTAGTGATAGCAGTGTTACACAGTCTCAAGATGACAGTATTGTTGGCACTAGACAGTCCAGGCACAGTGTCGCTATCATGCCAATTCCGGGCACCCTTTCTTCCAGCAGTCCTGACCTGTTACAGCCCACATCAAGCATGCTGGATTTTTCTAATCCTACAGGTGAATATGTTTCAGATGCTTTAAATGTGTTTTATGATTAGTTTCTATTATGCCAGTTCTGAATACATTTTATTTTTATTTGACTACAGTACTATTAAGTATGTATTGTATGTTGGGTGTGTCTTTTGCCATCTGCTTATTTCTAATGTTATAAAGAAATCAATATCATTTTGTATATCTATAATGTGTCTCTATTGCCGTAAATAGCTAATTCCGCACAGTTAGAAATGTGAAAGGAGACCACAGTATTTGGACGATCAGTCATCAACCCATTTCTACAAAAGCTACGCTTACTGTAGGTTTCGACAGGGCCAGATTAAGCCTTGGGGGTGCCCGGGGCATTTAAGACAGGGGGGTCCTGGTGTAAGTCTGGGGGAGGGAGTGTATATTAGATTGTGCATACCTCCCAACACATTCCGGGAGGTACAAAATGCTCTCTTTCAGGATTTCCCTCTTAATTTATGATTGATGTCACTTGTGTTGAACTCTTTAATTGATAAGAAAAGGTTTTTAACACAGGTGATTACAATCAGGGCTGCCATCAGAAATGATGGGGCCCGGGACTGACCCTGACAAGGCAGGGCCCCCACCACCACCACCACACACACTGTCCGCTCCCCCCCCTTCCCTGCATTCCCCAAACTTTACCTTTTGTGGGAGCCCGGGTGGTTGTAGTCAGGATCAGGGGACCAGGTCAGCTGCCTGTCTGCGCATCGGCAGGCAACCACGGAGGGACAGAGCGCATCGGAGGAGCAGCCATGGAGGGACAGAAGTAGAGCCGCGTCCCGCGTCCATATTTTTAATACAGGGCCGGCCGTGAGCCAATCGGTGCTCACGGACCGGCAGCCAATCAGGAGTTGCCATGGCTGCCGGTCCGTGAGCTCTGATTGGATCACAGCCGGCTCTGTATTAAGAATATAGCCGCGGACCACGGCTCTGCCTCTGTCCCTCCGTGGCTGCCTGCCGTTGCAGTCAGGCAGCTGATCTGTGTCCCTGATCCTGACTACAAGCACCTGGGCCCCATCTCAGTCTGGGGCCGGGACTGGAGTACCCACCGTCCCCCCTTGATGGCGAGCCTGATTACAATCATACCAAGGACATCCAGGTAAAGAGCATTTTGTCCCTCCTGGAATTGGTCATGTTGGGATGTATGGATTGTGTATATTAAATGTAAATCAATGGTGTATATTAGATTGAAACAAAAAGTTTAATAATGCCTGGGTACTGTTTATAGCGTCACCTAATTGAAAGCTATTTTAGAAAATGTTCTTGTAGTGTAACAAAGACAATGTAAACAACCTTAAAATACACCCAAAAAATTAAAAATCTACAATTTATCTTGTTATATGCAAGAATAGTAGAAGCCTCCGTACTACTTACATACCGGGACAGGATTCAGGAGGAGAGTGTGTGTGTGTGTGTGTGTGTGTGTGTGTGTGTGTGTGTGTGTGTGTGTGTGTGTGTGTGTGTGTGTGTGTGTGTGTGTGTGTGTGTGTGTGTGTGTGTGTGTGCGTGTGTGTTTGTCTCTCTCTTTAAACCAGGGATGGGGAACCTTTGGCTTTCCAGCTGCTGTTGAACTACACACACCAGCATGTCCTGCTAGTTTTGCTATTTGGCCATGCTAAAACTGTTGCAGGGCATGCTGGGATTTGTAGTTCAACAACAGCTGGAAGGCCATAGGTTCCCCACCCCTGCTATAGATCCTCATTAGAAAACAGGTTACACAGGACCCTGACACCCATGCAGGGAGGAGGAGAAGCTGGGATACCTGTGTCACTTATAGTTCTCTCCACCCTCCTATTTTTCCTCTGATCGGAAAGATTTGTCGGTAGCTCTTGAAACCTGACACTCCTGTGTCTCTGCCTGCACTGCATACTGTACTGCTCGCATTCTGGATGCCTGGTTTGCTGCTGCATAAGAGGGAAAGCTACAGTAGTTATGTTAGTGTGCTCCACCCGAGGGGGCCCCCTGACAGAGGGGGCCCGGGCTGCAGTATTCCCTGCGTGCCCCTCTCAATCTGGCTATGAGTCTCGATCCTATTTGCTGCAAATTGCCTTGTGTCCTATGGACTTACTGTAATTACTTTTATTTGCTGCCCATAAGGCTGTGTACAAAATGAACAGATTGTGACGAGTTACGGCAATTGCTTGCATTTCTGTGCAGTTGCAATGGCATCTCACCCTCTTCGCTGCTAATAGTATCGAGCACTTAAATGCCAGTCTGTGAGCCAGGAGCATTTTATGAACTTATTGGGTTTGTGTGCTGGAATAGTCCACTCACTCATATGTGACAAATGCAGTATGGTGGGGACAGAATATATGCCTCATAAATACCCATATGCTGCCCATCATTATCTCCACTCATGTGTGCCACAATCCCCTCCCCCAACAGGTTCCTACTTGCTTTGATGTTCAGGATGGTTCCAGTATTATTCATATGAGCTCTCCTCGTTTCTTGCTTTGTGTGGCAAGGAACTCTGTGCACAGCACTGTTATTCTCATTGGTGATGCCAGCAGAATCCCAGCATCTCAATGACTTTGAACAGCCACATTATGTGATCTAGTACAGGGGCTTCAGCTGTATTACTGTCATAAGGAGAGGACTCAATAGTGCACCAACACTGGAAAAAGCAAAAGGTGTCTGACAATCAGTAAGGGGTTCTCGGATATTCTTGGAGCCCTGAAACAGCATGATAAAGCATGCACCATTAGGGGTGTTTCTCCTGAGCTGTTGGGACATGACACTCAGGCCCAGCGACAGGGGGGGGATCAAAGGGGCCCTAAGTATATGCTGATAAGGGCCTGGCAGGGATGTGAGCCGTCTTCTCCAAATAGGGCAAAGAGCTATAGGTGGTGTGGCCGCAGCCTCAGAGTGCCAGGAGCCTCTCACACACAGTGAGTGTGAGTGTACGCCCGACCTTCCGGGTCCTGTTTTGTGGCAGGCAGTTACGGGACACGGCAACAGCTCTGCTGGCCAGGATTCCCGTACCCTGCACCGGCCTCCTCTGGTGTGGTCTGCTGTGCAGTGTTTGAGTCTGGGAAGTGCAGCACAGGTGAGTCTCTTTCCGGGGCAAGAGTGGCTTGGTGAGGGGATACAGGGGTTTGGGATAGGCTTAGGGAGCCAGGAATGCAGCATGGAGTCATTGGGGAGAGACAGACTGTGGGGTGTGTGGGAGGAAGGAGAGAGGGAGACGCAGACTGTGGGGTGTTTGGGAGGAAGGAGAGATATACATATTTTATATTTGTATAAATAATAAATATATATATATTAATAGTTTCTTATATAGCGCAAATTCCGTTGCGCTTTAATGTGTATATATATATATATATATATATATATATATATATATATATATAAAACTGAGGGGGCCCCAGAGATATCCCTGTACGGGGCCCCAAGATTACTGTTGCCAGCCGTGATGACACTCCACAGTTGTGTTAGTCTGGTGAGGTAGCTTTTTGTGCAACATTTTGAAAGGGGTTTTACTTTATTGGGAACGTACTGTATCTATTTGCCATGAGAGTGTACTTTTTTAATATACTGAAAGATTCACAAATAAGCCGTATGTTAATAACTGTATACTGTCACTATACATAATTATAATACTTATTAGTCCAGCAACAATTGTAATAATTTGTGATAAAAAGTTTTATAGTGTACAGTATCATTACAGTTTTTGTACAGTGACTTATGAGGCTAAAATAAGAGCATGCGTCACGTTTTAGTATCAATTTTAATAAATGTCAGTATACCTTATCTTACAAAATTGCTGTTTTATGGAGTTCTAGTTGGATACAAAGTTTACAGTTCTGTTTATGTTTTATGCTTCCAGCTGCTGGATTTTATTGTAAGTATATTACTAACAGTGATGTGTGGTGAGATAAATGGCTGTGGAGGCACTGGCTAGTATCAGAGCCAGATTTACACACATATATATATATATATATATATAAACCCAAGGGTCCATGTGGTAATTCAGATCTGATCGCAGCAGCAAATTTGTTAGATAATGGGCAGAACCATGGGGGGTAATTCTGAGTTGATCGCAGCAGGAATTTTGTTAGCAGTTGGGCAAAACCATGTGCATTGCAGGGGAGGCAGATATAACATGTGTAGAGAGTTAGATTTGGGTGGGTTATATTGTTTCTGTGCAGGGTAAATACTGACTGCTTACGTCGCCAGTCATTAGGTCGACCACTATTGGTCGACATGCATTAGGTCGACATGGAAAATGTCGACATGATTTTTTCTATTTTTTTGAACTTTTTCATACTTTACGATCCACGTGGACTATGATTGGGAACAGTAACCTGTGCCGAGTGCAGCGGTAGCAGAGCGAGGCACCTTGCCCGAAGCATGGTGAGCGAAGCAAGCCTTGCGAGGGGATACAGTGCACTAAATGGGATACCCCGTCACTTTACAAAGAAAATGACACCAAAAAAAGTTAAAAAAACCTCATGTCAACCTTTTTCTATGTCGACCTAGTACATGCCGACCCAATGATCATGTCGACCTAGTGATCATGTCGACCTAATGCATGTCGACCAATAGTGGTCAACCTAATGACCCATACCCCCACTAAGAGATGCAGTCCCTCAAACCTCTAACTCTATTAACATAGATGCCAAAAATAGGCACATGACGTTGCAAAGCTGTTGCATTGTAAATGTTCATAAATAACCCTTCATTTGTTGCTTTGAGAACTATCATCAAACTTGGTGAATGTGAAGCAAAGTGTAATTGTTATTTGAGAGTTATTTAATTAAACTCTGTCAAGATTTAATTACAATTGAATTCTCTTATGTTGGTTAGCAATCCAATAAGTTACTTAGCAATGCCTTTGTTATTACTATCCATTCCGTTATTTCTACAATCCATGCTTATTGCTTGGATGTGTATTTTTTGCTTTTTAGTCTAAACATTGGTTTTGTTTCCTCCTTGTCAGACATAGATTAAGAGTGATGTTTTGTTGTTGTTCATGCTTAGTAAAGCAACATAGAAATTAGAAATGTGAATTGTCAGACACAGTAGAAGCTACTTATACCCCTTTCACATTGCAAAAATAACCCAGTATATTGCCAAGTTGACCTGGGTGGAGGTGCAATGTGGCCAGGTTGAAATATCCCAGGTTGATCAATCTGGCACTTCAACCTGGTAAAAACGAAGGGTTTTACACAAGTTATTCCGGTGTCAGGTGCGGTCCGAACAGGTTACCCGGGTCGATCTGGGACCCATTCACATTATGGAGAAGGCGGCATGGATCTTTTCTCCAAGCGCCGCCTCCGCACCCGCCCCAATGACGTCAGCGCCATCCCCGATAGCGCACCGACCCGATATATTACTGGGTCAGGTTGCCAGTCTGAAAGGGGTCTTAGGGAGGGTTGCAGCGGGAAGGACCCGTGTACAATTCCCGGGTATGATCCACCTTTGCAATGTGAAAGGGGTATTAGTGATTGATGTGGGGGGTAATTCCAAGTTGATCGCAGCAGGAAATTTTTTAGCAGTTGGGCAAAACCATGTGCACTGCAGGGGAGGCAGATATAACATGTGCAGAAAGAGTTAGATGTGGGTGGGTTATTTTATTTCTGTGCAGGGTAAATACTGGCTGCTTTATTTTTACGCTGCAAATTAGATTGCAGATTGAACACACCACACCCAAATATAAGTCTCTCTGCACATGTTATATCTGCCTCCCCTGCAGTGCACATGGTTTTGCCCAATTGCTAACAGAATTCCTGCTGCGATCAACTTGGAATTACCCCCATGGTACAAGACTAGCGGTCTAACGGATGAATAACAAATTCAGATAAGACCACACATTTTTACTTGGATTGTGCACATTTGTTTTCCAGTCCCACTGGAATTACAGTTATCCTGCTATTTTACATAGATAAGAGCAAAGCAAATTTACTCATTTGGATACTTTTATGGGATTATACAGTACATTAATATACAGATACATGTTTTTAAGAATGTGTTTCATTAGAAATATGTTTCTCTTATTAAAGACTAGGTTGCCCCTCAACAATTTTTTGGTTCTAAAACTGCAGCCTTTTTATTTCTTTATCAGCAGTAAATGCAAATTTATAGTAGTATGTACCAGTGTTGTCAATGTAATCATTCTTACTCTTATTCTATGATGCGTTCCATTAGGTTTATCTATGTAACTGGTAACTGTTTATTAACTGTTCTCTGCAGACATCCCTGACCAAGTTATACGAGTCTTTAAAGCAGACCAGCAAAGTTGTTACATCATAATCAGCAAAGACACTACTGCAAAAGAAGTGGTGAGCCACGCACTACATGAATTCAGTCTTACCGTTTCCTTAGACATCTACTCTCTCTGCGAGGTTTCGGTCAGCCCAGAAGGAGTTATTAAACAGAGACGGCTTCCAGATCAGTTCTCAAAACTAGCTGACAGGATTCAGCTAAACGGGAGGTAATTCTGTTCG
Source organism: Pseudophryne corroboree (assembly GCF_028390025.1). Taxonomy (NCBI): domain Eukaryota; kingdom Metazoa; phylum Chordata; class Amphibia; order Anura; family Myobatrachidae; genus Pseudophryne; species Pseudophryne corroboree. Next base: position 661,585,137 of record NC_086449.1, on the reverse strand, counting down.
AGACCTTTAAAAGTCTGTTGTTGCATTTCTAGTTACGATTGTTATTGACACTGCTGCAACACAATTTTGTGTTAATAAAAATAAAACTTTAATATAGTTTTACTTATAGTCTATTGCACAAACTGTGGGCCTAATTCAGACCTGATCGCTAGGCTGCGTTTTCTTACAGCCTGCGATCAGGTCCGAACTGCGCATGCACCACAATGCGCTGGTGCGTCAGACGACTGCAAGGGCATCGGTGCATAGCAACCGAATGGTGCGAAAAAAGTGATCGCACGGGCGATCGCAAGGAGATTGACAGGAGAGGGTGTTTGTGGGTGGCAACTGACCATTTTCAGGAAGTATCTGGAAAAATGCAGGCGTGTCCAAGCGTTTGCAGGGGGGGTGTCTGACATCAAATCCGGTCCTGGACAGGCTGAAGTGATCGCAGCGGCTGAGTAAGTCCTGGGCTGCGCAGAGACTGCACAAAATCAGTTTGTGCAGCTCTGCTACACATGCGTTCACACACTTGCACAACTAAAATACACTCCCCCAGTAGATGGCGACTATCTGATCGCAGGGCTGCAAAAATCGCTGCCCAGAGATCAGGTCTGAATTAGGCCCTGTGACTTTAATGTTACTACCATTTAAAATGATTGCAGTTTCACTAGACCTCCCAGATGAACCATGCTACGTTGTAGTGTAGTGGGTTACTATAATATGTACCTGTATAATAGTAAAACTACATAAATAAACAATAAAGAGACTATACTAACAATAGTCAGTTATTCAGGTGTCAGGTATTATAATAAACAAGTACATTTGATAATACACATACAAAATAAAAAAATATCTAAAATCTTATGTGGATATACAAGTCTCTTGTTGCTTAATAAGGAGCAAATATAGAAGTAATTCCTTTATATATACTTTATATACATATTTATATGAGGGTTTCCCAGCGCAGTGAAATTAATACATTTCTTTTTTTCTGGTTTGAATCATCACTTAAGGTCCTAGCAAGACCTTTTTCACTAGCAGCAGGTGCTAATCTCCCCTTTCATTATAATATAATTATTAACTCTATTAACGGCAGGAGTTTAGTAGCAATTTTTCTTACTTTGTGTTGTCTTAGTAATGACGTTACTGTCAGTGCCTCGTCCGTCGTTCTTGCTATGCATAAGGCTTTAGATTAGAACATGATGGTCTCCACTTTCGAGACTATTCAGTACGCCAGCTTTCATTCGTGGGAATTCCAGAGGGAAATTCTCCAACATTCAATGAGATGCTCAACATAACTATTGTCTCCGTTTCTCATTTGTTTGACAGAATGCGCTCGTCAAACTCTCCATGGTTGGTTAATTTTCTATCATCTCCTCCAGTGATGATTTTAGGTGACTTAAATTGGGTCGTTATGTCCACAGATGTGAGTCTCTTAGGCTGGGGTGCCGCAACATGACATTTTCTGCTCCAGGACATACTCTGCTAATCAATGTGCTCAAGCTCCGAGCCATTTTCTGGCTCTCTTACAAGACCTGGCTGGCCGGACAGTTCATATTCAGTTGGAAAACGCCAAGGAGGTGGTGTTTGTAAAGCATCGCAAAGGCACAAAAAGTGCCATGGCAGTGGCAGTCCAAATCCTTTCCTGGTTTCAGCACTCTCGGTGGTGTTCATACTGGGAGTAAAAAAAACTGGAAAACAGACGTCCTCGGCAGAAGCAGGTTTCTCCCAGGGCAGTGGTAGCTCAATCCAGAGGTCTTCCAACAGATATTTCGGAAGTAGGACATTCCGCAAGTATATCTTAGGTCCTCTCAACACCACTTCAATATACCACAATTTTGTGCGAAATCCAGGGCCCCACTGGCTTTCGCAGCGCATACCATGACTGTTACGTGGGACTTTCATCTACTGTATCTGTCTCCTCCAATCCCAAGGTTTCCTCGGGTTCACAAGCGGATCAAAGATCGACAGGAAATAGTAATCCTAGTGGCTATAGACTGGCCATGCAGGTCATGCTATGCCGACATTCTCAAACGGTCGGTAGATCCCGGTTGGCGTCTTCCACTTACACAAGATCTACTTGCAGACAGTCAATTTCTACATGGGGGACCTTCCTCGTTTGGCTTTAACTGACTGGTTTTTGAAACCGAGCTTTTGAAAGCTAAAGGGTTTTCTCTCTCGGTAGTCTTGTAGTTTCAGCAGAAAGGGTTCATACCACAAAGTTTCATCTCTTGTTTCTTGGCCTTCCTTCAGGAGGGCGGCTTACAGCTTCATCTTTTGAAGGTACAGTTTTCAGTCCTGTCAATTTGTTAACAGCTGTGTTAAGCCCACTGTCACGATCCAGAGTAGTAGAACAACTTATCTATCCTTGTGGTGTCTCTCCAGGCTGGCGCTGCGGTCCACTCTCACTGTGCCCTTTGTATGCGGGTAGCACTGGGATCTATATGCAGGTGCCGCTCCCAGAGGACACTGAAGTCTGTCAACACTGCCACTGCTCAGCACTTCCTTCAGTATCAAGCTGTCTCTGGGCATCGCTTCGCACAGTGGTCCGCTCACTCTCCATTCCTCAAGAGTTCAGGCCTGCCTCCTCCACGCCTAAGTTCCCTCCAAAACAGACATGGGCACAGCAATGTTGGAGGACGTCACTTAATCATTCTCAGCCATTCTGGTCTCTGTTCTCAGTCAGCTGATCACAGCAGCCAATTGCAAGTAACTGATACCTATTAAGGGAGCAAATCACTAGTACAACGTTGCTTCTCCTGTGAATACAACTCTGTATGGAGCTCCCTGACACTAAAGGTGTGTACACATCGGCCATTCTATTGAACGGCATATATATTGAGGGTCCATCGGCCAGTGTGTATGAGTGATATGTCTGTGAACGCCGTTGTTCACAAACATATTGCGTCGGTCCAGCAGCACAGCCAACGGTCAATATATCCAACAATATATTGGCGCATCATGCTGTGTGTATGTGCGGTCAGCCGACCGCCCGTACACTTGCTGCAGATGCCAGCAGTGAATGACATCTGAACTGGGTGGGCGTATGTAAACGGCTGCCCAGTTTGTGATGACAGTCCTGACATATTGGGCACACTGTATGCTCAACACACTGCCCGGTCCGTCTGTAGAAGTATCTGCAGATCCATTGATCTGCAGATATATCTACCAGTGTGTACCCAGCATTAGGTGTCAGTACAGTTCCAGTCCATCAATCCAGCTCCAGACTGATTACCAGCTGTTTCTGTTTTACCATTGCTCTCAAGTTCCAGTCGGTTGTTACACAGAGACTTTCTATTCAGTCACCTATCTAGTTCCAGTCCAGTCACTAACCTGGTTCTAGTCCAGTCAACTATCCGGTTGCAGTCCGGTCAGTATCCTGGTTAAAGTCTAGTCACATATCCAGTTTCAGTCCACTTACCAAGCTGATTCCAGTCCAGTCACCTATCCAGTTCCAGTCCGGTTACTAATCTGTATCCAGTCCAGTCATCTATCAGTTCCAGTCCGGTCACCTGGCTGGTTCCAGTCCGGTCACTAATCTGGTTCCAGTACGGTTACTAATCCAGTTCCAGTCCAGCTTCTATTACAGTATTTCAATTGGCACTGGCATCCAGCCATTGCTCTAGTCTAGTTCCAGCACTTCAGCTTTTTCTTGCATCTAGTCAGCGCTACCTGATTCCAGTTGACACTCAAATCCAAAAGACTTTGCTGTATAATAAAGTTATTCTCTTTCCTCTTGCATCATCGGGCCAGCCACTGCTAGAGCACCAATGATTCTTCTGAAGTCCATTAATCTACACTTCTCATCATCCATGAGTAGGAGTTGGATTAAACCTCCACGCTTCCGCCACACCCCAGCTGCTTCGGCCCCAGCTTCTCACACCAACCCCAACCCTCAGGCATGACACCCTTCTTCCAGAGGTTCGTAGATTTTTACAGGGTGTGTTGCGTATTCAGCCATTGTTTTGTCCACTGGTAGCACCGTGGGATCTTTATCTGGTCCTAACGGCTCTCAAACAGGCACCATTTTAGCCATAACATTCAGTGGATCTTCCGTTAAGTACTTGGAAACTGGCTTCCTTCTGACTCTTGCCTCAGCTTGTTGTGTGTGCCTGAGTTAGGGTTTTTTATCTTGCAATCTGCCTTTTTCTCATCTTTCATGACAATAGAATGGTTCTCCATACTGTTCCTACATTCCAGCCGACTATTGGTTCGCTTTTTCACTTAGTACGCAATTGTTTTTACGGTTTTTCCTTCTTCAGCAACTTCCCGATACCAGGATAATCTGGCTGAGCTACACATTGGCTGAGCTTTGTTGATTTCTTTGGACAAGATGGAATATCTGCTTGTTCTTTATCATGGACATACATGTTGTTAATTGGCCAGGATGTGGACCATTGCACGTTGTATCAGCTCGGTCGTCATTCTAGCCTGTTCTAGTGTGGGGTGATCGACACCACACCAGATGCCAGCACACTAGGGTGGTGGTGACCTCTATGGCAGCGTGACATGGGGCTTCAGCACAACAGCTTTATAGTGCAGCGTTCTGGTCCTCTGTGCACATGTCTGCTTGTTTTCATGCCACTTTGGGCATATAGTTCTCTGGTCAGGCAGCCTGAGTGGTCCCTCCGATGGGAGCAGCTGTTGAACGTGCAATGGTTCAATGTCCCCCAGCCTTCCTGTAAGAGAAAACAGAATTTTGATCACTTACCGTTGAAGTCTTTCTCTTAAGCGGGCTGGGGGACACTTTGTTCCCTCCGTCACACTCAGCCGTGCAAGATTTTGGTTCTTGATCTTCTTTCCTTACTGGTTTGTTATGTTGTTCTAAAAGTTTAATTGGGTTACTGATACTCCTTCTGGGCTCTTCTAAAAAAGTAGTGAAATTGTGGGGTTGCAGGGGGAGGAGCTTAGATTTGAAAGTTACAGTAGTTTAATTGCTAGGCTCCAGCGCAACCTGAAATCCTGTGGTCCAGTGTCCCCCGTCCTGCTTAAAGAAAGGATTCAACGGTAAGTGACCAAAATTCCTATTATATTATTGAAAGTTTTTCTTTCATAATCTATGATCAAAGACAATGCATTTGAGACTAATCATTTCATGTTTGACCTGTAGATATTACTTGAAGAACAATATGGAGACTGAAACCTTGTGCTCAGATGAGGACGCTCAAGAACTATTTAGAGAGAGTGTCATATCTCTCCTCCAGCTCAGCACTATTGAGGTAGCAGCACAGCTGTCCATAAGGGACTTTGAACTTTTCCGCAACATTGAGCCCACAGAGTACATTGACAACCTCTTCAAACTTGATTCTAAAACCGGTAACTCTCATCTAAAACAGTTTGAGGAGGTGATAAATCAAGAGACTTTTTGGGTGGCTTCCGAGATCTTAAAAGAGTCAAATCAACTGAAAAGAATGAAAATTGTGAAATATTTCATCAAAATTGCCCTCCACTGCAGGGAGTGCAAGAATTTTAACTCCATGTTTGCTATTATAAGGTACATTTCTTAATTCTACAATTTAAATGAATGTACAATACAAAAATCGAGAACCATCTATTGTTGTACTAATTAGGCAACATTAATTTATTTGTATAGACAGAGTAGAATCACTGTTGGGTTATGCTTAATGAACATTATAGCTACCATCACCTGTGTACTTCTGTGTCTTATATGTGTCTTCATTTTTTATTTAATAGGCCAAGTATTGGCAGGGGCAAACACATGATTTTCATTAGGCAGGTGCCATCCAAAAGAGTACCTGCCGCTAGGTTCTACATGTGTATTTTATTTCCTTCTTACTTTGTGTTCTGTGAATTGTATTAACCACATTTTTCCTTTTAACACTGCTGTAAAAAATGAGTTACATATATGTACGATGCCTGACCCCTTAGTTCTCCACTCATATTATAGGTGCCAACTCTCACCCATGATGTCGTCCACAAGCCCATATGTTTTGAAAAAGAAAGTAACTGCATACTCATATTAAGAAGTGCATTGTCACAAAGGATTTGCTGTGCATTCACCTTTTGGTGCTTTATACTGTAAAAAACTGTGGGCCAGATGTATCATCGCTTGGAAAGTGATAAAATGGAGAGTGAAAAAGTACCAGCCAATCAGCTCCTAACTGACATGTCACAGGCTGTGTTTGGAAAATGTCAGTTAGGAGGTGATTGGCTAGCACTTTTTCACTCTCCATTTTATCACTTTGCAAGCGATGACGCATTTAGCCCTCTGTGTTTTATTGAGTCTGCTAATCTTGTAAATGGCTGTTACATGTTCATTGTGTGAGTATGGACAGGGATACAAGTCACAGGATGACACATCATCATGTGAGGAGGGAAATGGAAACCAACAGGAAGCCACAGACTGAGAGCTAGATAGAGGAAGGAACAGGTTCCCCTACTGCACAGTAGCGGTATTGGGCTCCTGTCACACTGACACTGAAGATTGTATCAGCAAATACACTTTTTTTTTTTTTTTAAACATTTTATTTACAACAAGAAAGACTGAGTAATCCACAATACATGATACAGAATCAGTAGCATAATAAAATATGAATGGCAGTCTACATGGTGTTGGTTTTTCAAATAATTTGTGCATATTTAAACAGATAAACAAAATTTCACCCCAGACGGGGAGCATATACATGGAGAAAACAGGAACTTCAGGGAGTAATGAGAAAGGGGGGGGGGGGGAATAAAGAGAGAGGGAGAGAGAAGGGACAACAGGACCGTGCTATGCCACATTAGAAGCAAAACATCGGATATATCCATAATGAGTGTATACACTAAACACAATATGAGCATACCTTCGGGTTACGTAACAATGCATATCCAAAAGAAATCTGGAGGGGCGGGACGGCGCCCGGAGGGAGGGCTCGGGTGCAACCTGGTCGGAGGCCTGTCAGGCGGGGTCAAAGGAATGTTTTGGGTCTCATAGTGGGGGAGACATCGCGATTAACCAGGGACCCCAAACGAGCTCAAATTTGTGGGGACAGTCATGCAGGTAATAAGTGATTTTTTCCATATTAGCTACGAACCAGATATAGTTATTTAGGGCTGGAATAGTGGGAGGGGCAATGGTTTTCCAATTTTTAGCTATTAAAGATTTAGCCGCTACTAATATATGAGAAAATAATTTATTCAAGAGGGGGTCAAGGTCTGGATGTGGGCGGGCCAGTAGAAACATCCATGGGTCCAATGTGAGCCTAAGTCCAGATAAGGAGTTCAGTATGTCAAGTACTTTTTTCCAGTAGTTAACAATACGAGGACAGGTCCACCAAATGTGGAGGAGAGTACCACGTTGACCGCATCCCCGCCAGCAGACCGGGGTGGCAGAGGGGAACATCCGAGATAGTTTGTCTGGGGTATAATACCACCGATAATACAATTTATAGGATGTCTCCTTGAGTCGGGTAGAGATAGAGCTTTTAGCGATGCCCTCCCGCACTTCTTCCCAACAGGTTTCGTCTGGAGGGGGACCCAGGTCCCTCTCCCACTCCCGCTCATGGCGGGTCTGCGGTCCAGAGGAGGTCCCAACCAACATGGTATATATTTGCGAGATTAGACCTCTGCTTATGGGTTTTGCAAGACATAGAGACTCAAAGGGAGTGAGGTCCCGTTGAGCGTCGGCCTGAGGCAGGGAGAGGAGGAAATGACAAAGTTGAAAATATTCAAAAAAGGGAGGGGACAGTGAGGGAAATTTGGATTTAATATCGTCTATTGACATCCAATGGCCTTGTAGGGATAGGTCGTGGGCCACAAGGATCCGGGCATTAAACCAGGATGTGAACTTACGGGAAGGGATCCCCGCGGGGAAATCCGGGTTGTCCCATAGGGGTGTAAGAGGGGAGTGTGAGGAGGACAGATCATATTTCGCAAGAGATTTGTGCCAGATAGATAGGTGAAATTTAAGGGAGGGAGAGGTGTTTCTGAGTGTCAGCAGATGTGATTTGCCCAGGCCCCACAGCGAAGCCAGTGAACGAATTCCCATAGAAAGCGCAGTAAGATCAACCCAGGCGATACAGCCGCGGGGTACAAATGAGGCCACCATTTGACTTAGATGGCTGGCCAGATAATAAAATTTGACATCGGGGAATCCTCGACCTCCCTCGGAGCGGGGGAGCCGGAGCACGGTGAAGGCAATCCGTGGGGGTTTGTCGTTCCAGACAAACTTCACAAATGAGGCCTGGGCATCTCTGAGAACCTTCTCCGGTACCCTCACAGGTAGAGTTTGGAAGAGGTACAGAAGTTGTGGCATAACTGTCATTTTGAGGGCAATAATCCTACCCAGCCAGGATATGATGTATGTCCTCCATCTTGCCAAATCAGATTTAATCTTGGTCAGTAACCGCGGGAAATTTTCAGAGTAGAGGGAATTATAATGAGAGGTAATATAAACACCTAGGTACTTAATCTTATTGGTCTGCCAACGAAGGTCATAGGAGGACTGCAGGGAGCGTTTGAGGTCTCCAGGTACATGAAGTAACATGGCTTCAGATTTAGTAAAATTTATTTTATAGCCTGACAGGGAGCCATATTCCTCTATAATCCGATATAGGGCGGGGAGGGAAGACTGCGGCTGAGTGAGAGATAGTAGTACATCGTCGGCGAAGAGCGAGATCTTGGACTCCTGTGAGCCCACCTGCACTCCCCGAACACTACCGGACTTTCTTATCATAGCCGCCAATGGCTCAATGACCATGGCAAACACCAGGGGGGAGAGAGGACACCCCTGCCTAGTCCCATTAGCTAACGGGAAGGAGGGGGACAGTATTCCGTTGGTAAGGACCTTTGCTATTGGAGAGGAGTAGAGGGCAGAGA